>NW_026969596.1:600000-775582 GCF_028390025.1 Pseudophryne corroboree
ACCTTTGCATTTTTCTCCCAAACGAAGGACACTAGAAAGAAAATTTTAAAGCCTCCTGTTAGGCCATCATCTACACGACATAGCCCTGAATTTTCCAATGCGTAGCTCTTTGCAAAAGAGAGATATTGGCAAGGAAAAGCTGTCTTGTATCTTTGCATTTTTCTCCCAAACGAAGGACACTAGAAAGAAAATTTTAAAGCCTCCTGTTAGGCCATCATCTACACGACATAGCCCTGAATTTTCCAATGCGCAGCTCTTTGCAAAAGAGAGATATTGGCAAGGAAAAGCTGTCTTGTACCTTTGCATTTTTCTCCCAAACGAAGGACACTAGAAAGAAAATTTTAAAGCCTCCTGTTAGGCCATCATCTACACGACATAGCCCTGAATTTTCCAATGCGTAGCTCTTTGCAAAAGAGAGATATTGGCAAGGAAAAGCTGTCTTGTACCTTTGCATTTTTCTCCCAAACGAAGGACACTAGAATTAAAATTTTAAAGCCTCCTGTTCGGCCATCATCTACACGACATAGCCCTGAATTTTCCAATGCGTAGCTCTTTGCAAAAGAGAGATATTGGCAAGGAAAAGCTGTCTTGTACCTTTGCATTTTTCTCCCAAACGAAGGACACTAGAATTAAAATTTTAAAGCCTCCTGTTAGGCCATCATCTACACGACATAGCCCTGAATTTTCCAATGCGTAGCTCTTTGCAAAAGAGAGATATTGGCAAGGAAAAGCTGTCTTGTACCTTTGCATTTTTCTCCCAAACGAAGGACACTAGAATTAAAATTTTAAAGCCTCCTGTTAGGCCATCATCTACACGACATAGCCCTGATTTTTCCAATGCGCAGCTCTTTGCAAAAGAGAGATATTGGCAAGGAAAAGCTGTCTTGTACCTTTGCATTTTTCTCCCAAACGAAGGACACTAGAAAGAAAATTTTAAAGCCTCCTGTTAGGCCATCATCTACACGACATAGCCCTGAATTTTCCAATGCGTAGCTCTTTGCAAAAGAGAGATATTGGCAAGGAAAAGCTGTCTTGTACCTTTGCATTTTTCTCCCAAACGAAGGACACTAGAATTGAAATTTTAAAGCCTCCTGTTAGGCCATCATCTACACGACATAGCCCTGAATTTTCCAATGCGCAGCTCTTTGCAAAAGAGAGATATTGGCAAGGAAAAGCTGTCTTGTACCATTGCATTTTTCTCCCAAACGAAGGACACTAGAAAGAAAATTTTAAAGCCTCCTGTTAGGCCATCATCTACACGACATAGCCCTGAATTTTCCAATGCGCAGCTCTTTGCAAAAGAGAGATATTGGCAAGAAAAAGCTGTCTTGTACCATTGCATTTTTCTCCCAAACGAAGGACACTAGAAAGAAAATTTTAAAGCCTCCTGTTAGGCCATCATCTACACGACATAGCCCTGAATTTTCCAATGCGTAGCTCTTTGCAAAAGAGAGATATTGGCAAGGAAAAGCTGTCTTGTACCATTGCATTTTTCTCCCAAACGAAGGACACTAGAAAGAAAATTTTAAAGCCTCCTGTTAGGCCATCATCTACAAGACATAGCCCTGAATTTTCCAATGCGCAGCTCTTTGCAAAAGAGAGATATTGGCAAGGAAAAGCTGTCTTGTACCTTTGCATTTTTCTCCCAAACGAAGGACACTAGAATTAAAATTTTAAAGCCTCCTGTTCGGCCATCATCTACACGACATAGCCCTGAATTTTCCAATGCGTAGCTCTTTGCAAAAGAGAGATATTGGCAAGGAAAAGCTGTCTTGTACCTTTGCATTTTTCTCCCAAACGAAGGACACTAGAATTAAAATTTTAAAGCCTCCTGTTAGGCCATCATCTACACGACATAGCCCTGAATTTTCCAATGCGTAGCTCTTTGCAAAAGAGAGATATTGGCAAGGAAAAGCTGTCTTGTACCTTTGCATTTTTCTCCCAAACGAAGGACACTAGAATTAAAATTTTAAAGCCTCCTGTTAGGCCATCATCTACACGACATAGCCCTGATTTTTCCAATGCGCAGCTCTTTGCAAAAGAGAGATATTGGCAAGGAAAAGCTGTCTTGTACCATTGCATTTTTCTCCCAAACGAAGGACACTAGAAAGAAAATTTTAAAGCCTCCTGTTAGGCCATCATCTACACGACATAGCCCTGAATTTTCCAATGCGCAGCTCTTTGCAAAAGAGAGATATTGGCAAGGAAAAGCTGTCTTGTACCTTTGCATTTTTCTCCCAAACGAAGGACACTAGAAAGAAAATTTTAAAGCCTCCTGTTAGGCCATCATCTACACGACATAGCCCTGATTTTTCCAATGCGCAGCTCTTTGCAAAAGAGAGATATTGGCAAGGAAAAGCTGTCTTGTACCATTGCATTTTTCTCCCAAACGAAGGACACTAGAAAGAAAATTTTAAAGCCTCCTGTTAAGCCATCATCTACACGACATAGCCCTGAATTTTCCAATGCGCAGCTCTTTGCAAAAGAGAGATATTGGCATGGAAAAGCTGTCTTGTACCTTTGCATTTTTCTCCCAAACGAAGGACACTAGAAAGAAAATTTTAAAGCCTCCTGTTAGGCCATCATCTACACGACATAGCCCTGAATTTTCCAATGCGTAGCTCTTTGCAAAAGAGAGATATTGGCAAGGAAAAGCTGTCTTGTATCTTTGCATTTTTCTCCCAAACGAAGGACACTAGAAAGAAAATTTTAAAGCCTCCTGTTAGGCCATCATCTACACGACATAGCCCTGAATTTTCCAATGCGCAGCTCTTTGCAAAAGAGAGATATTGGCATGGAAAAGCTGTCTTGTACCTTTGCATTTTTCTCCCAAACGAAGGACACTAGAATTAAAATTTTACAGCCTCCTGTTATGCCATAATCTACACGACATAGCCCTGAATTTTCCAATGCGCAGCTCTTTGCAAAAGAGAGATATTGGCAAGGAAAAGCTGTCTTGTACCTTTGCATTTTTCTCCCAAACGAAGGACACTAGAATTAAAATTTTAAAGCCTCCTGTTATGCCATCATCTACACGACATATCCCTGAATTTTCCAATGCGCAGCTCTTTGCAAAAGAGAGATATTGGCAAGGAAAAGCTGTCAGGTACCTTTGCATTTTTCTCCCAAACGAAGGACACTAGAATTAAAATTTTAAAGCCTCCTGTTAGGCCATCATCTACACGACATAGCCCTGAATTTTCCAATGCGCAGCTCTTTGCAAAAGAGAGATATTGGCAAGGAAAAGCTGTCTTGTACCTTTGCATTTTTCTCCCAAACGAAGGTCACTAGAAAGAAAATTTTAAAGCCTCCTGTTAGGCCATCATCTACACGACATAGCCCTGAATTTTCCAATGCGTAGCTCTTTGCAAAAGAGAGATATTGGCAAGGAAAAGCTATCTTGTACCTTTGCATTTTTCTCCCAAACGAAGGACACTAGAATTAACATTTTAAAGCCTCCTGTTAGGCCATTATCTACACGACATAGCCCTGAATTTTCCAATGCGCAGCTCTTTGCAAAAGAGAGATATTGGCAAGGAAAAGCTGTCTTGTACCATTGCATTTTTCTCCCAAACGAAGGACACTAGAAAGAAAATTTTAAAGCCTCCTGTTAGGCCATCATCTACACGACATAGCCCTGAATTTTCCAATGCGTAGCTCTTTGCAAAAGAGAGATATTGGCAAGGAAAAGCTGTCTTGTACCATTGCATTTTTCTCCCAAACGAAGGACACTAGAAAGAAAATTTTAAAGCCTCCTGTTAGGCCATCATCTACACGACATAGCCCTGAATTTTCCAATGCGCAGCTCTTTGCAAAAGAGAGATATTGGCAAGGAAAAGCTGTCTTGTACCTTTGCATTTTTCTCCCAAACGAAGGACACTAGAATTAAAATTTTAAAGCCTCCTGTTCGGCCATCATCTACACGACATAGCCCTGAATTTTCCAATGCGTAGCTCTTTGCAAAAGAGAGATATTGGCAAGGAAAAGCTGTCTTGTACCTTTGCATTTTTCTCCCAAACGAAGGAAACTAGAATTAAAATTTTAAAGCCTCCTGTTAGGCCATCATCTACACGACATAGCCCTGAATTTTCCAATGCGTAGCTCCTTGCAAAAGAGAGATATTGGCAAGGAAAAGCTGTCTTGTACCTTTGCATTTTTCTCCCAAACGAAGGACACTAGAATTAAAATTTTAAAGCCTCCTGTTAGGCCATCATCTACACGACATAGCCCTGATTTTTCCAATGCGCAGCTCTTTGCAAAAGAGAGATATTGGCAAGGAAAAGCTGTCTTGTACCATTGCATTTTTCTCCCAAACGAAGGACACTAGAAAGAAAATTTTAAAGCCTCCTGTTAGGCCATCATCTACACGACATAGCCCTGAATTTTCCAATGCGCAGCTCTTTGCAAAAGAGAGATATTGGCAAGGAAAAGCTGTCTTGTACCTTTGCATTTTTCTCCCAAACGAAGGACACTAGAAAGAAAATTTTAAAGCCTCCTGTTAGGCCATCATCTACACGACATAGCCCTGATTTTTCCAATGCGCAGCTCTTTGCAAAAGAGAGATATTGGCAAGGAAAAGCTGTCTTGTACCATTGCATTTTTCTCCCAAACGAAGGACACTAGAAAGAAAATTTTAAAGCCTCCTGTTAAGCCATCATCTACACGACATAGCCCTGAATTTTCCAATGCGCAGCTCTTTGCAAAAGAGAGATATTGGCAAGGAAAAGCTGTCTTGTACCATTGCATTTTTCTCCCAAACGAAGGACACTAGAAAGAAAATTTTAAAGCCTCCTGTTAGGCCATCATCTACACGACATAGCCCTGAATTTTCCAATGCGTAGCTCTTTGCAAAAGAGAGATATTGGCAAGGAAAAGCTGTCTTGTACCTTTGCATTTTTCTCCCAAACGAAGGACACTAGAAAGAAAATTTTAAAGCCTCCTGTTAGGCCATCATCTACAAGACATAGCCCTGAATTTTCCAATGCGCAGCTCTTTGCAAAAGAGAGATATTGGCAAGGAAAAGCTGTCTTGTACCTTTGCATTTTTCTCCCAAACGAAGGTCACTAGAAAGAAAATTTTAAAGCCTCCTGTTAGGCCATCATCTACACGACATAGCCCTGAATTTTCCAATGCGCAGCTCTTTGCAAAAGAGAGATATTGGCAAGGAAAAGCTGTCAGGTACCTTTGCATTTTTCTCCCAAACGAAGGACACTAGAATTAAAATTTTAAAGCCTCCTGTTAGGCCATCAGCTACACGACATAGCCCTGAATTTTCCAAAGCGCAGCTCTTTGCAAAAGAGAGATATTTGCAAGGAAAAGCTGTCTTGTACCTTTGCATTTTTCTCCCAAACGAAGGTCACTAGAAAGAAAATTTTAAAGCCTCCTGTTAGGCCATCATCTACACGACATAGCCCTGAATTTTCCAATGCGCAGCTCTTTGCAAAAGAGAGATATTGGCAAGGAAAAGCTGTCTTGTACCATTGCATTTTTCTCCCAAACGAAGGACACTAGAAAGAAAATTTTAAAGCCTCCTGTTAGGCCATCATCTACACGACATAGCCCTGAATTTTCCAATGCGCAGCTCTTTGCAAAAGAGAGATATTGGCAAGGAAAAGCTGTCTTGTACCTTTGCATTTTTCTCCCAAACGAAGGACACTAGAAAGAAAATTTTAAAGCCTCCTGTTAGGCCATCATCTACACGACATAGCCCTGAATTTTCCAATGCGTAGCTCTTTGCAAAAGAGAGATATTGGCAAGGAAAAGCTGTCTTGTATCTTTGCATTTTTCTCCCAAACGAAGGACACTAGAAAGAAAATTTTAAAGCCTCCTGTTAGGCCATCATCTACACGACATAGCCCTGATTTTTCCAATGCGCAGCTCTTTGCAAAAGAGAGATATTGGCAAGGAAAAGCTGTCTTGTACCATTGCATTTTTCTCCCAAACGAAGGACACTAGAAAGAAAATTTTAAAGCCTCCTGTTAGGCCATCATCTACACGACATAGCCCTGAATTTTCCAATGCGCAGCTCTTTGCAAAAGAGAGATATTGGCAAGGAAAAGCTGTCTTGTACCTTTGCATTTTTCTCCCAAACGAAGGACACTAGAATTAAAATTTTAAAGCCTCCTGTTAGGCCATCATCTACACGACATAGCCCTGAATTTTCCAATGCGCAGCTCTTTGCAAAAGAGAGATATTGGCATGGAAAAGCTGTCTTGTACCTTTGCATTTTTCTCCCAAACGAAGGACACTAGAATTAAAATTTTACAGCCTCCTGTTATGCCATAATCTACACGACATAGCCCTGAATTTTCCAATGCGCAGCTCTTTGCAAAAGAGAGATATTGGCAAGGAAAAGCTGTCTTGTACCTTTGCATTTTTCTCCCAAACGAAGGACACTAGAATTAAAATTTTAAAGCCTCCTGTTATGCCATCATCTACACGACATATCCCTGAATTTTCCAATGCGCAGCTCTTTGCAAAAGAGAGATATTGGCAAGGAAAAGCTGTCAGGTACCTTTGCATTTTTCTCCCAAACGAAGGACACTAGAATTAAAATTTTAAAGCCTCCTGTTAGGCCATCATCTACACGACATAGCCCTGAATTTTCCAATGCGCAGCTCTTTGCAAAAGAGAGATATTGGCAAGGAAAAGCTATCTTGTACCTTTGCATTTTTCTCCCAAACGAAGGACACTAGAATTAAAATTTTAAAGCCTCCTGTTAGGCCTTCATCTACACGACATAGCCCTGAATTTTCCAATGCGCAGCTCTTTGCAAAAGAGAGATATTGGCAAGGAAAAGCTGTCTTGTACCATTGCATTTTTCTCCCAAACGAAGGACACTAGAATTAAAATTTTAAAGCCTCCTGTTAGGCCATCATCTACACGACATAGCCCTGAATTTTCCAATGCGCAGCTCTTTGCAAAAGAGAGATATTGGCAAGGAAAAGCTGTCTTGTACCTTTGCATTTTTCTCCCAAACGAAGGACACTAGAAAGAAAATTTTAAAGCCTCCTGTTAGGCCATCATCTACACGACATAGCCCTGATTTTTCCAATGCGCAGCTCTTTGCAAAAGAGAGATATTGGCAAGGAAAAGCTGTCTTGTACCATTGCATTTTTCTCCCAAACGAAGGACACTAGAAAGAAAATTTTAAAGCCGCCTGTTAGGCCATCATCTACACGACATAGCCCTGAATTTTCCAATGCGCAGCTCTTTGCAAAAGAGAGATATTGGCAAGGAAAAGCTGTCTTGTACCATTGCATTTTTCTCCCAAACGAAGGACACTAGAAAGAAAATTTTAAAGCCTCCTGTTAGGCCATCATCTACACGACATAGCCCTGAATTTTCCAATGCGCAGCTCTTTGCAAAAGAGAGATATTGGCAAGGAAAAGCTGTCTTGTACCTTTGCATTTTTCTCCCAAACGAAGGACACTAGAAATAAAATTTTAAAGCCTCCTGTTAGGCCATCATCTACACGACATAGCCCTGAATTTTCCAATGCGTAGCTCTTTGCAAAAGAGAGATATTGGCAAGGAAAAGCTGTCTTGTACCTTTGCATTTTTCTCCCAAACGAAGGACACTAGAATTAAAATTTTAAAGCCTCCTGTTAGGCCATCATCTACACGACATAGCCCTGATTTTTCCAATGCGCAGCTCTTTGCAAAAGAGAGATATTGGCAAGGAAAAGCTGTCTTGTACCTTTGCATTTTTCTCCCAAACGAAGGACACTAGAAAGAAAATTTTAAAGCCTCCTGTTAGGCCATCATCTACACGACATAGCCCTGATTTTTCCAATGCGCAGCTCTTTGCAAAAGAGAGATATTGGCAAGGAAAAGCTGTCTTGTACCATTGCATTTTTCTCCCAAACGAAGGACACTAGAAAGAAAATTTTAAAGCCTCCTGTTAAGCCATCATCTACACGACATAGCCCTGAATTTTCCAATGCGCAGCTCTTTGCAAAAGAGAGATATTGGCAAGGAAAAGCTGTCTTGTACCTTTGCATTTTTCTCCCAAACGAAGGACACTAGAATTGAAATTTTAAAGCCTCCTGTTAGGCCATCATCTACACGACATAGCCCTGAATTTTCCAATGCGCAGCTCTTTGCAAAAGAGAGATATTGGCAAGGAAAAGCTGTCTTGTACCATTGCATTTTTCTCCCAAACGAAGGACACTAGAAAGAAAATTTTAAAGCCTCCTGTTAGGCCATCATCTACACGACATAGCCCTGAATTTTCCAATGCGCAGCTCTTTGCAAAAGAGAGATATTGGCAAGGAAAAGCTGTCTTGTACCTTTGCATTTTTCTCCCAAACGAAGGACACTAGAAAGAAAATTTTAAAGCCTCCTGTTAGGCCATCATCTACACGACATAGCCCTGAATTTTCCAATGCGCAGCTCTTTGCAAAAGAGAGATATTGGCAAGGAAAAGTTGTCTTGTACCTTTGCATTTTTCTCCCAAACGAAGGACACTAGAAAGAAAATTTTAATGCCTCCTGTTAGGCCATCATCTACACGACATAGCCCTGAATTTTCCAATGCGTAGCTCTTTGCAAAAGAGAGATATTGGCAAGGAAAAGCTGTCTTGTACCTTTGCATTTTTCTCCCAAACGAAGGACACTAGAATTGAAATTTTAAAGCCTCCTGTTAGGCCATCATCTACACGACATAGCCCTGAATTTTCCAATGCGCAGCTCTTTGCAAAAGAGAGATATTGGCAAGGAAAAGCTGTCTTGTACCATTGCATTTTTCTCCCAAACGAAGGACACTAGAAAGAAAATTTTAAAGCCTCCTGTTAGGCCATCATCTACACGACATAGCCCTGATTTTTCCAATGCGCAGCTCTTTGCAAAAGAGAGATATTGGCAAGGAAAAGCTGTCTTGTACCATTGCATTTTTCTCCCAAACGAAGGACACTAGAAAGAAAATTTTAAAGCCTCCTGTTAAGCCATCATCTACACGACATAGCCCTGAATTTTCCAATGCGCAGCTCTTTGCAAAGGAGAGATATTGGCAAGGAAAAGCTGTCTTGTACCTTTGCATTTTTCTCCCAAACGAAGGACACTAGAATTGAAATTTTAAAGCCTCCTGTTAAGCCATCATCTACACGACATAGCCCTGAATTTTCCAATGCGCAGCTCTTTGCAAAAGAGAGATATTGGCAGGGAAAAGCTGTCTTGTACCTTTGCATTTTTCTCCCAAACGAAGGACACTAGAAAGAAAATTTTAAAGCCTCCTGTTAGGCCATCATCTACACGACATAGCCCTGATTTTTCCAATGCGCAGCTCTTTGCAAAAGAGAGATATTGGCAAGGAAAAGCTGTCTTGTACCATTGCATTTTTCTCCCAAACGAAGGACACTAGAAAGAAAATTTTAAAGCCTCCTGTTAAGCCATCATCTACACGACATAGCCCTGAATTTTCCAATGCGCAGCTCTTTGCAAAAGAGAGATATTGGCAAGGAAAAGCTGTCTTGTACCTTTGCATTTTTCTCCCAAACGAAGGACACTAGAATTGAAATTTTAAAGCCTCCTGTTAGGCCATCATCTACACGACATAGCCCTGAATTTTCCAATGCGCAGCTCTTTGCAAAAGAGAGATATTGGCAAGGAAAAGCTGTCTTGTACCATTGCATTTTTCTCCCAAACGAAGGACACTAGAAAAATTTTTTAAAGCCTCCTGTTAGGCCATCATCTACACGACATAGCCCTGAATTTTCCAATGCGCAGCTCTTTGCAAAAGAGAGATATTGGCAAGGAAAAGCTGTCTTGTACCTTTGCATTTTTCTCCCAAACGAAGGACACTAGAAAGAAAATTTTAAAGCCTCCTGTTAGGCCATCATCTACACGACATAGCCCTGCATTTTCCAATGCGCAGCTCTTTGCAAAAGAGAGATATTGGCAAGGAAAAGCTGTCTTGTACCTTTGCATTTTTCTCCCAAACGAAGGACACTAGAAAGAAAATTTTAAAGCCTCCTGTTAGGCCATCATCTACACGACATAGCCCTGAATTTTCCAATGCGTAGCTCTTTGCAAAAGAGAGATATTGGCAAGGAAAAGCTGTCTTGTACCTTTGCATTTTTCTCCCAAACGAAGGACACTAGAATTGAAATTTTAAAGCCTCCTGTGAGGCCATCATCTACACGACATAGCCCTGAATTTTCCAATGCGCAGCTCTTTGCAAAAGAGAGATATTGGCAAGGAAAAGCTGTCTTGTACCATTGCATTTTTCTCCCAAACGAAGGACACTAGAAAGAAAATTTTAAAGCCTCCTGTTAGGCCATCATCTACACGACATAGCCCTGAATTTTCCAATGCGCAGCTCTTTGCAAAAGAGAGATATTGGCAAGGAAAAGCTGTCTTGTACCATTGCATTTTTCTCCCAAACGAAGGACACTAGAAAGAAAATTTTAAAGCCTCCTGTTAGACCATCATCTACACGACATAGCCCTGAATTTTCCAATGCGTAGCTCTTTGCAAAAGAGAGATATTGGCAAGGAAAAGCTGTCTTGTACCATTGCATTTTTCTCCCAAACGAAGGACACTAGAAAGAAAATTTTAAAGCCTCCTGTTAGGCCATCATCTACACGACATAGCCCTGAATTTTCCAATGCGCAGCTCTTTGCAAAAGAGAGATATTGGCAAGGAAAAGCTGTCTTGTACCTTTGCATTTTTCTCCCATACGAAGGACACTAGAATTAAAATTTTAAAGCCTCCTGTTAGGCCATCATCTACACGACATAGCCCTGAATTTTCCAATGCGTAACTCTTTGCAAAAGAGAGATATTGGCAAGGAAAAGCTGTCTTGTACCTTTGCATTTTTCTCCCAAACGAAGGACACTAGAATTAAAATTTTAAAGCCTCCTGTTAGGCCATCATCTACACGACATAGCCCTGAATTTTCCAATGCGTAGCTCTTTGCAAAAGAGAGATATTGGCAAGGAAAAGCTGTCTTGTACCTTTGCATTTTTCTCCCAAACGAAGGACACTAGAATTAAAATTTTAAAGCCTCCTGTTAGGCCATCATCTACACGACATAGCCCTGATTTTTCCAATGCGCAGCTCTTTGCAAAAGAGAGATATTGGCATGGAAAAGCTGTCTTGTACCTTTGCATTTTTCTCCCAAACGAAGGACACTAGAATTAAAATTTTACAGCCTCCTGTTATGCCATAATCTACACGACATAGCCCTGAATTTTCCAATGCGCAGCTCTTTGCAAAAGAGAGATATTGGCAAGGAAAAGCTGTCTTGTACCTTTGCATTTTTCTCCCAAACGAAGGACACTAGAATTAAAATTTTAAAGCCTCCTGTTATGCCATCATCTACACGACATATCCCTGAATTTTCCAATGCGCAGCTCTTTGCAAAAGAGAGATATTGGCAAGGAAAAGCTGTCAGGTACCTTTGCATTTTTCTCCCAAACGAAGGACACTAGAATTAAAATTTTAAAGCCTCCTGTTAGGCCATCATCTACACGACATAGCCCTGAATTTTCCAATGCGCAGCTCTTTGCAAAAGAGAGATATTGGCAAGGAAAAGCTATCTTGTACCTTTGCATTTTTCTCCCAAACGAAGGACACTAGAATTAAAATTTTAAAGCCTCCTGTTAGGCCTTCATCTACACGACATAGCCCTGAATTTTCCAATGCGCAGCTCTTTGCAAAAGAGAGATATTGGCAAGGAAAAGCTGTCTTGTACCTTTGCATTTTTCTCCCAAACGAAGGACACTAGAAAGAAAATTTTAAAGCCTCCTGTTAGGCCATCATCTACACGACATAGCCCTGATTTTTCCAATGCGCAGCTCTTTGCAAAAGAGAGATATTGGCAAGGAAAAGCTGTCTTGTACCATTGCATTTTTCTCCCAAACGAAGGACACTAGAAAGAAAATTTTAAAGCCTCCTGTTAAGCCATCATCTACACGACATAGCCCTGAATTTTCCAATGCGCAGCTCTTTGCAAAAGAGAGATATTGGCAAGGAAAAGCTGTCTTGTACCTTTGCATTTTTCTCCCAAACGAAGGACACTAGAATTGAAATTTTAAAGCCTCCTGTTAGGCCATCATCTACACGACATAGCCCTGAATTTTCCAATGCGCAGCTCTTTGCAAAAGAGAGATATTGGCAAGGAAAAGCTGTCTTGTACCATTGCATTTTTCTCCCAAACGAAGGACACTAGAAAGAAAATTTTAAAGCCTCCTGTTAGGCCATCATCTACACGACATAGCCCTGAATTTTCCAATGCGCAGCTCTTTGCAAAAGAGAGATATTGGCAAGGAAAAGCTGTCTTGTACCTTTGCATTTTTCTCCCAAACGAAGGACACTAGAAAGAAAATTTTAAAGCCTCCTGTTAGGCCATCATCTACACGACATAGCCCTGAATTTTCCAATGCGCAGCTCTTTGCAAAAGAGAGATATTGGCAAGGAAAAGTTGTCTTGTACCTTTGCATTTTTCTCCCAAACGAAGGACACTAGAAAGAAAATTTTAATGCCTCCTGTTAGGCCATCATCTACACGACATAGCCCTGAATTTTCCAATGCGTAGCTCTTTGCAAAAGAGAGATATTGGCAAGGAAAAGCTGTCTTGTACCTTTGCATTTTTCTCCCAAACGAAGGACACTAGAATTGAAATTTTAAAGCCTCCTGTTAGGCCATCATCTACACGACATAGCCCTGAATTTTCCAATGCGCAGCTCTTTGCAAAAGAGAGATATTGGCAAGGAAAAGCTGTCTTGTACCATTGCATTTTTCTCCCAAACGAAGGACACTAGAAAGAAAATTTTAAAGCCTCCTGTTAGGCCATCATCTACACGACATAGCCCTGATTTTTCCAATGCGCAGCTCTTTGCAAAAGAGAGATATTGGCAAGGAAAAGCTGTCTTGTACCATTGCATTTTTCTCCCAAACGAAGGACACTAGAAAGAAAATTTTAAAGCCTCCTGTTAAGCCATCATCTACACGACATAGCCCTGAATTTTCCAATGCGCAGCTCTTTGCAAAGGAGAGATATTGGCAAGGAAAAGCTGTCTTGTACCTTTGCATTTTTCTCCCAAACGAAGGACACTAGAATTGAAATTTTAAAGCCTCCTGTTAAGCCATCATCTACACGACATAGCCCTGAATTTTCCAATGCGCAGCTCTTTGCAAAAGAGAGATATTGGCAGGGAAAAGCTGTCTTGTACCTTTGCATTTTTCTCCCAAACGAAGGACACTAGAAAGAAAATTTTAAAGCCTCCTGTTAGGCCATCATCTACACGACATAGCCCTGATTTTTCCAATGCGCAGCTCTTTGCAAAAGAGAGATATTGGCAAGGAAAAGCTGTCTTGTACCATTGCATTTTTCTCCCAAACGAAGGACACTAGAAAGAAAATTTTAAAGCCTCCTGTTAAGCCATCATCTACACGACATAGCCCTGAATTTTCCAATGCGCAGCTCTTTGCAAAAGAGAGATATTGGCAAGGAAAAGCTGTCTTGTACCTTTGCATTTTTCTCCCAAACGAAGGACACTAGAATTGAAATTTTAAAGCCTCCTGTTAGGCCATCATCTACACGACATAGCCCTGAATTTTCCAATGCGCAGCTCTTTGCAAAAGAGAGATATTGGCAAGGAAAAGCTGTCTTGTACCATTGCATTTTTCTCCCAAACGAAGGACACTAGAAATTTTTTTTAAAGCCTCCTGTTAGGCCATCATCTACACGACATAGCCCTGAATTTTCCAATGCGCAGCTCTTTGCAAAAGAGAGATATTGGCAAGGAAAAGCTGTCTTGTACCTTTGCATTTTTCTCCCAAACGAAGGACACTAGAAAGAAAATTTTAAAGCCTCCTGTTAGGCCATCATCTACACGACATAGCCCTGCATTTTCCAATGCGCAGCTCTTTGCAAAAGAGAGATATTGGCAAGGAAAAGCTGTCTTGTACCTTTGCATTTTTCTCCCAAACGAAGGACACTAGAAAGAAAATTTTAAAGCCTCCTGTTAGGCCATCATCTACACGACATAGCCCTGAATTTTCCAATGCGTAGCTCTTTGCAAAAGAGAGATATTGGCAAGGAAAAGCTGTCTTGTACCTTTGCATTTTTCTCCCAAACGAAGGACACTAGAATTGAAATTTTAAAGCCTCCTGTGAGGCCATCATCTACACGACATAGCCCTGAATTTTCCAATGCGCAGCTCTTTGCAAAAGAGAGATATTGGCAAGGAAAAGCTGTCTTGTACCATTGCATTTTTCTCCCAAACGAAGGACACTAGAAAGAAAATTTTAAAGCCTCCTGTTAGGCCATCATCTACACGACATAGCCCTGAATTTTCCAATGCGCAGCTCTTTGCAAAAGAGAGATATTGGCAAGGAAAAGCTGTCTTGTACCATTGCATTTTTCTCCCAAACGAAGGACACTAGAAAGAAAATTTTAAAGCCTCCTGTTAGGCCATCATCTACACGACATAGCCCTGAATTTTCCAATGCGTAGCTCTTTGCAAAAGAGAGATATTGGCAAGGAAAAGCTGTCTTGTACCATTGCATTTTTCTCCCAAACGAAGGACACTAGAAAGAAAATTTTAAAGCCTCCTGTTAGGCCATCATCTACACGACATAGCCCTGAATTTTCCAATGCGCAGCTCTTTGCAAAAGAGAGATATTGGCAAGGAAAAGCTGTCTTGTACCTTTGCATTTTTCTCCCATACGAAGGACACTAGAATTAAAATTTTAAAGCCTACTGTTAGGCCATCATCTACACGACATAGCCCTGAATTTTCCAATGCGTAACTCTTTGCAAAAGAGAGATATTGGCAAGGAAAAGCTGTCTTGTACCTTTGCATTTTTCTCCCAAACGAAGGACACTAGAATTAAAATTTTAAAGCCTCCTGTTAGGCCATCATCTACACGACATAGCCCTGAATTTTCCAATGCGTAGCTCTTTGCAAAAGAGAGATATTGGCAAGGAAAAGCTGTCTTGTACCTTTGCATTTTTCTCCCAAACGAAGGACACTAGAATTAAAATTTTAAAGCCTCCTGTTAGGCCATCATCTACACGACATAGCCCTGATTTTTCCAATGCGCAGCTCTTTGCAAAAGAGAGATATTGGCAAGGAAAAGCTGTCTTGTACCATTGCATTTTTCTCCCAAACGAAGGACACTAGAAAGAAAATTTTAAAGCCTCCTGTTAGGCCATCATCTACACGACATAGCCCTGAATATTCCAATGCGCAGCTCTTTGCAAAAGAGAGATATTGGCAAGGAAAAGCTGTCTTGTACCTTTGCATTTTTCTCCCAAACGAAGGTCACTAGAAAGAAAATTTTAAAGCCTCCTGTTAGGCCATCATCTACACGACATAGCCCTGAATTTTCCAATGCGCAGCTCTTTGCAAAAGAGAGATATTGGCAAGGAAAAGCTGTCAGGTACCTTTGCATTTTTCTCCCAAACGAAGGACACTAGAATTAAAATTTTATAGCCTCCTGTTAGGCCATCAGCTACACGACATAGCCCTGAATTTTCCAAAGCGCAGCTCTTTGCAAAAGAGAGATATTGGCAAGGAAAAGCTGTCTTGTACCTTTGCATTTTTCTCCCAAACGAAGGTCACTAGAAAGAAAATTTTAAAGCCTCCTGTTAGGCCATCATCTACACGACATAGCCCTGAATTTTCCAATGCGTAGCTCTTTGCAAAAGAGAGATATTGGCAAGGAAAAGCTATCTTGTACCTTTGCATTTTTCTCCCAAACGAAGGACACTAGAATTAAAATTTTAAAGCCTCCTGTTAGGCCATCATCTACACGACATAGCCCTGAATTTTCCAATGCGCAGCTCTTTGCAAAAGAGAGATATTGGCAAGGAAAAGCTGTCTTGTACCTTTGCATTTTTCTCCCAAACGAAGGACACTAGAAAGAAAATTTTAAAGCCTCCTGTTAGGCCATCATCTACACGACATAGCCCTGAATTTTCCAATGCGTAGCTCTTTGCAAAAGAGAGATATTGGCAAGGAAAAGCTGTCTTGTACCTTTGCATTTTTCTCCCAAACGAAGGACACTAGAATTGAAATTTTAAAGCCTCCTGTTAGGCCATCATCTACACGACATAGCCCTGAATTTTCCAATGCGCAGCTCTTTGCAAAAGAGAGATATTGGCAAGGAAAAGCTGTCTTGTACCATTGCATTTTTCTCCCAAACGAAGGACACTAGAAAGAAAATTTTAAAGCCTCCTGTTAGGCCATCATCTACACGACATAGCCCTGAATTTTCCAATGCGCAGCTCATTGCAAAAGAGAGATATTGGCAAGGAAAAGCTGTCTTGTACCATTGCATTTTTCTCCCAAACGAAGGACACTAGAAAGAAAATTTTAAAGCCTCCTGTTAGGCCATCATCTACACGACATAGCCCTGAATTTTCCAATGCGTAGCTCTTTGCAAAAGAGAGATATTGGCAAGGAAAAGCTGTCTTGTACCATTGCATTTTTCTCCCAAACGAAGGACACTAGAAAGAAAATTTTAAAGCCTCCTGTTAGGCCATCATCTACACGACATAGCCCTGAATTTTCCAATGCGCAGCTCTTTGCAAAAGAGAGATATTGGCAAGGAAAAGCTGTCTTGTACCTTTGCATTTTTCTCCCAAACGAAGGACACTAGAATTAAAATTTTAAAGCCTCCTGTTAGGCCATCATCTACACGACATAGCCCTGAATTTTCCAATGCGTAGCTCTTTGCAAAAGAGAGATATTGGCAAGGAAAAGCTGTCTTGTACCTTTGCATTTTTCTCCCAAACGAAGGACACTAGAATTAAAATTTTAAAGCCTCCTGTTAGGCCATCATCTACACGACATAGCCCTGAATTTTCCAATGCGTAGCTCTTTGCAAAAGAGAGATATTGGCAAGGAAAAGCTGTCTTGTACCTTTGCATTTTTCTCCCAAACGAAGGACACTAGAATTAAAATTTTAAAGCCTCCTGTTAGGCCATCATCTACACGACATAGTCCTGATTTTTCCAATGCGCAGCTCTTTGCAAAAGAGAGATATTGGCAAGGAAAAGCTGTCTTGTACCATTGCATTTTTCTCCCAAACGAAGGACACTAGAAAGAAAATTTTAAAGCCTCCTGTTAGGCCATCATCTACACGACATAGCCCTGAATTTTCCAATGCGTAGCTCTTTGCAAAAGAGAGATATTGGCAAGGAAAAGCTATCTTGTACCTTTGCATTTTTCTCCCAAACGAAGGACACTAGAATTAAAATTTTAAAGCCTCCTGTTAGGCCTTCATCTACACGACATAGCCCTGAATTTTCCAATGCGCAGCTCTTTGCAAAAGAGAGATATTGGCAAGGAAAAGCTGTCTTGTACCATTGCATTTTTCTCCCAAACGAAGGACACTAGAATTAAAATTTTAAAGCCTCCTGTTAGGCCATCATCTACACGACATAGCCCTGAATTTTCCAATGCGCAGCTCTTTGCAAAAGAGAGATATTGGCAAGGAAAAGCTGTCTTGTACCTTTGCATTTTTCTCCCAAACGAAGGACACTAGAAAGAAAATTTTAAAGCCTCCTGTTAGGCCATCATCTACACGACATAGCCCTGAATTTTCCAATGCGTAGCTCTTTGCAAAAGAGAGCTATTGGCAAGGAAAAGCTGTCTTGTACCTTTGCATTTTTCTCCCAAACGAAGGACACTAGAAAGAAAATTTTAAAGCCTCCTGTTAGGCCATCATCTACACGACATAGCCCTGATTTTTCCAATGCGCAGCTCTTTGCAAAAGAGAGATATTGGCAAGGAAAAGCTGTCTTGTACCATTGCATTTTTCTCCCAAACGAAGGACACTAGAAAGAAAATTTTAAAGCCTCCTGTTAGGCCATCATCTACACGACATAGCCCTGAATTTTCCAATGCGCAGCTCTTTGCAAAAGAGAGATATTGGCAAGGAAAAGCTGTCTTGTACCATTGCATTTTTCTCCCAAACGAAGGACACTAGAAAGAAAATTTTAAAGCCTCCTGTTAGGCCATCATCTACACGACATAGCCCTGAATTTTCCAATGCGCAGCTCTTTGCAAAAGAGAGATATTGGCAAGGAAAAGCTGTCTTGTACCTTTGCATTTTTCTCCCAAACGAAGGACACTAGAAATAAAATTTTAAAGCCTCCTGTTAGGCCATCATCTACACGACATAGCCCTGAATTTTCCAATGCGTAGCTCTTTGCAAAAGAGAGATATTGGCAAGGAAAAGCTGTCTTGTACCTTTGCATTTTTCTCCCAAACGAAGGACACTAGAATTAAAATTTTAAAGCCTCCTGTTAGGCCATCATCTACACGACATAGCCCTGATTTTTCCAATGCGCAGCTCTTTGCAAAAGAGAGATATTGGCAAGGAAAAGCTGTCTTGTACCTTTGCATTTTTCTCCCAAACGAAGGACACTAGAAAGAAAATTTTAAAGCCTCCTGTTAGGCCATCATCTACACGACATAGCCCTGATTTTTCCAATGCGCAGCTCTTTGCAAAAGAGAGATATTGGCAAGGAAAAGCTGTCTTGTACCATTGCATTTTTCTCCCAAACGAAGGACACTAGAAAGAAAATTTTAAAGCCTCCTGTTAAGCCATCATCTACACGACATAGCCCTGAATTTTCCAATGCGCAGCTCTTTGCAAAAGAGAGATATTGGCAAGGAAAAGCTGTCTTGTACCATTGCATTTTTCTCCCAAACGAAGGACACTAGAAAGAAAATTTTAAAGCCTCCTGTTAGGCCATCATCTACACGACATAGCCCTGAATTTTCCAATGCGCAGCTCTTTGCAAAAGAGAGATATTGGCAAGGAAAAGCTGTCTTGTACCTTTGCATTTTTCTCCCAAACGAAGGACACTAGAAAGAAAATTTTAAAGCCTCCTGTTAGGCCATCATCTACACGACATAGCCCTGAATTTTCCAATGCGCAGCTCTTTGCAAAAGAGAGATATTGGCAAGGAAAAGTTGTCTTGTACCTTTGCATTTTTCTCCCAAACGAAGGACACTAGAAAGAAAATTTTAAAGCCTCCTGTTAGGCCATCATCTACACGACATAGCCCTGAATTTTCCAATGCGCAGCTCTTTGCAAAAGAGAGATATTGGCAAGGAAAAGCTGTCAGGTACCTTTGCATTTTTCTCCCAAACGAAGGACACTAGAAAGAAAATTTTAAAGCCTCCTGTTAGGCCATCATCTACACGACATAGCCCTGAATTTTCCAAAGCGCAGCTCTTTGCAAAAGAGAGATATTGGCAAGGAAAAGCTGTCAGGTACCTTTGCATTTTTCTCCCAAACGAAGGACACTAGAATTAAAATTTTATAGCCTCCTGTTAGGCCATCAGCTACACGACATAGCCCTGAATTTTCCAAAGCGCAGCTCTTTGCAAAAGAGAGATATTGGCAAGGAAAAGCTGTCTTGTACCTTTGCATTTTTCTCCCAAACGAAGGTCACTAGAAAGAAAATTTTAAAGCCTCCTGTTAGGCCATCATCTACACGACATAGCCCTGAATTTTCCAATGCGTAGCTCTTTGCAAAAGAGAGATATTGGCAAGGAAAAGCTATCTTGTACCTTTGCATTTTTCTCCCAAACGAAGGACACTAGAATTAAAATTTTAAAGCCTCCTGTTAGGCCATCATCTACACGACATAGCCCTGAATTTTCCAATGCGCAGCTCTTTGCAAAAGAGAGATATTGGCAAGGAAAAGCTGTCTTGTACCTTTGCATTTTTCTCCCAAACGAAGGAAACTAGAAAGAAAATTTTAAAGCCTCCTGTTAGGCCATCATCTACACGACATAGCCCTGAATTTTCCAATGCGTAGCTCTTTGCAAAAGAGAGATATTGGCAAGGAAAAGCTGTCTTGTACCTTTGCATTTTTCTCCCAAACGAAGGACACTAGAATTGAAATTTTAAAGCCTCCTGTGAGGCCATCATCTACACGACATAGCCCTGAATTTTCCAATGCGCAGCTCTTTGCAAAAGAGAGATATTGGCAAGGAAAAGCTGTCTTGTACCATTGCATTTTTCTCCCAAACGAAGGACACTAGAAAGAAAATTTTAAAGCCTCCTGTTAGGCCATCATCTACACGACATAGCCCTGAATTTTCCAATGCGCAGCTCTTTGCAAAAGAGAGATATTGGCAAGGAAAAGCTGTCTTGTACCATTGCATTTTTCTCCCAAACGAAGGACACTAGAAAGAAAATTTTAAAGCCTCCTGTTAGGCCATCATCTACACGACATAGCCCTGAATTTTCCAATGCGCAGCTCTTTGCAAAAGAGAGATATAGGCAAGGAAAAGCTGTCTTGTACCTTTGCATTTTTCTCCCATACGAAGGACACTAGAATTAAAATTTTAAAGCCTCCTGTTAGGCCATCATCTACACGACATAGCCCTGAATTTTCCAATGCGTAACTCTTTGCAAAAGAGAGATATTGGCAAGGAAAAGCTGTCTTGTACCTTTGCATTTTTCTCCCAAACGAAGGACACTAGAATTAAAATTTTAAAGCCTCCTGTTAGGCCATCATCTACACGACATAGCCCTGAATTTTCCAATGCGTAGCTCTTTGCAAAAGAGAGATATTGGCAAGGAAAAGCTGTCTTGTACCTTTGCATTTTTCTCCCAAACGAAGGACACTAGAATTAAAATTTTAAAGCCTCCTGTTAGGCCATCATCTACACGACATAGCCCTGATTTTTCCAATGCGCAGCTCTTTGCAAAAGAGAGATATTGGCAAGGAAAAGTTGTCTTGTACCATTGCATTTTTCTCCCAAACGAAGGACACTAGAAAGAAAATTTTAAAGCCTCCTGTTAGGCCATCATCTACACGACATAGCCCTGAATTTTCCAATGCGCAGCTCTTTGCAAAAGAGAGATATTGGCAAGGAAAAGCTGTCTTGTACCATTGCATTTTTCTCCCAAACGAAGGACACTAGAAAGAAAATTTTAAAGCCTCCTGTTAGGCCATCATCTACACGACATAGCCCTGAATATTCCAATGCGCAGCTCTTTGCAAAAGAGAGATATTGGCAAGGAAAAGCTGTCTTGTACCTTTGCATTTTTCTCCCAAACGAAGGTCACTAGAAAGAAAATTTTAAAGCCTCCTGTTAGGCCATCATCTACACGACATAGCCCTGAATTTTCCAATGCGCAGCTTTTTGCAAAAGAGAGATATTGGCAAGGAAAAGCTGTCAGGTACCTTTGCATTTTTCTCCCAAACGAAGGACACTAGAATTAAAATTTTATAGCCTCCTGTTAGGCCATCAGCTACACGACATAGCCCTGAATTTTCCAAAGCGCAGCTCTTTGCAAAAGAGAGATATTGGCAAGGAAAAGCTGTCTTGTACCTTTGCATTTTTCTCCCAAACGAAGGTCACTAGAAAGAAAATTTTAAAGCCTCCTGTTAGGCCATCATCTACACGACATAGCCCTGAATTTTCCAATGCGTAGCTCTTTGCAAAAGAGAGATATTGGCAAGGAAAAGCTATCTTGTACCTTTGCATTTTTCTCCCAAACGAAGGACACTAGAATTAAAATTTTAAAGCCTCCTGTTAGGCCATCATCTACACGACATAGCCCTGAATTTTCCAATGCGCAGCTCTTTGCAAAAGAGAGATATTGGCAAGGAAAAGCTGTCTTGTACCTTTGCATTTTTCTCCCAAACGAAGGACACTAGAAAGAAAATTTTAAAGCCTCCTGTCAGGCCATCTTCTACACGAAATAGCCCTGAATTTTCCAATGCGTAGCTCTTTGCAAAATAGAGATATTGGCAAGGAAAAGCTGTCTTGTATCTTTGCATTTTTCTCCCAAACGAAGGACACTAGAAAGAAAATTTTAAAGCCTCCTGTTAGGCCATCATCTACACGACATAGCCCTGATTTTTCCAATGCGCAGCTCTTTGCAAAAGAGAGATATTGGCAAGGAAAAGCTGTCTTGTACCATTGCATTTTTCTCCCAAACGAAGGACACTAGAAAGAAAATTTTAAAGCCTCCTGTTAGGCCATCATCTACACGACATAGCCCTGAATTTTCCAATGCGTAGCTCTTTGCAAAAGAGAGATATTGGCAAGGAAAAGCTGTCTTGTACCTTTGCATTTTTCTCCCAAACGAAGGACACTAGAATTGAAATTTTAAAGCCTCCTGTTAGGCCATCATCTACACGACATAGCCCTGAATTTTCCAATGCGCAGCTCTTTGCAAAAGAGAGATATTGGCAAGGAAAAGCTGTCTTGTACCATTGCATTTTTCTCCCAAACGAAGGACACTAGAAAGAAAATTTTAAAGCCTCCTGTTAGGCCATCATCTACACGACATAGCCCTGAATTTTCCAATGCGCAGCTCTTTGCAAAAGAGAGATATTGGCAAGGAAAAGCTGTCTTGTACCATTGCATTTTTCTCCCAAACGAAGGACACTAGAAAGAAAATTTTAAAGCCTCCTGTTAGGCCATCATCTACACGACATAGCCCTGAATTTTCCAATGCGTAGCTCTTTGCAAAAGAGAGATATTGGCAAGGAAAAGCTGTCTTGTACCATTGCATTTTTCTCCCAAACGAAGGACACTAGAAAGAAAATTTTAAAGCCTCCTGTTAGGCCATCATCTACACGACATAGCCCTGAATTTTCCAATGCGCAGCTCTTTGCAAAAGAGAGATATTGGCAAGGAAAAGCTGTCTTGTACCTTTGCATTTTTCTCCCAAACGAAGGACACTAGAATTAAAATTTTAAAGCCTCCTGTTAGGCCATCATCTACACGACATAGCCCTGAATTTTCCAATGCGTAGCTCTTTGCAAAAGAGAGATATTGGCAAGGAAAAGCTGTCTTGTACCTTTGCATTTTTCTCCCAAACGAAGGACACTAGAATTAAAATTTTAAAGCCTCCTGTTAGGCCATCATCTACACGACATAGCCCTGAATTTTCCAATGCGTAGCTCTTTGCAAAAGAGAGATATTGGCAAGGAAAAGCTGTCTTGTACCTTTGCATTTTTCTCCCAAACGAAGGACACTAGAATTAAAATTTTAAAGCCTCCTGTTAGGCCATCATCTACACGACATAGCCCTGATTTTTCCAATGCGCAGCTCTTTGCAAAAGAGAGATATTGGCAAGGAAAAGCTGTCTTGTACCATTGCATTTTTCTCCCAAACGAAGGACACTAGAAAGAAAATTTTAAAGCCTCCTGTTAGGCCATCATCTACACGACATAGCCCTGAATTTTCCAATGCGCAGCTCTTTGCAAAAGAGAGATATTGGCAAGGAAAAGCTGTCTTGTACCTTTGCATTTTTCTCCCAAACGAAGGACACTAGAAAGAAAATTTTAAAGCCTCCTGTTAGGCCATCATCTACACGACATAGCCCTGATTTTTTTCCAATGCGCAGCTCTTTGCAAAAGAGAGATATTGGCAAGGAAAAGCTGTCTTGTACCATTGCATTTTTCTCCCAAACGAAGGACACTAGAAAGAAAATTTTAAAGCCTCCTGTTAAGCCATCATCTACACGACATAGCCCTGAATTTTCCAATGCGCAGCTCTTTGCAAAAGAGAGATATTGGCAAGGAAAAGCTGTCTTGTACCATTGCATTTTTCTCCCAAACGAAGGACACTAGAAAGAAAATTTTAAAGCCTCCTGTTAGGCCATCATCTACACGACATAGCCCTGAATTTTCCAATGCGTAGCTCTTTGCAAAAGAGAGATATTAGCAAGGAAAAGCTGTCTTGTACCTTTGCATTTTTCTCCCAAACGAAGGACACTAGAAAGAAAATGTTAAAGCCTCCTGTTAGGCCATCATCTACAAGACATAGCCCTGAATTTTCCAATGCGCAGCTCTTTGCAAAAGAGAGATATTGGCAAGGAAAAGCTGTCTTGTACCTTTGCATTTTTCTCCCAAACGAAGGTCACTAGAAAGAAAATTTTAAAGCCTCCTGTTAGGCCATCATCTACACGACATAGCCCTGAATTTTCCAATGCGCAGCTCTTTGCAAAAGAGAGATATTGGCAAGGAAAAGCTGTCAGGTACCTTTGCATTTTTCTCCCAAACGAAGGACACTAGAATTAAAATTTTATAGCCTCCTGTTAGGCCATCAGCTACACGACATAGCCCTGAATTTTCCAAAGCGCAGCTCTTTGCAAAAGAGAGATATTGGCAAGGAAAAGCTGTCTTGTACCTTTGCATTTTTCTCCCAAACGAAGGTCACTAGAAAGAAAATTTTAAAGCCTCCTGTTAGGCCATCATCTACACGACATAGCCCTGAATTTTCCAATGCGTAGCTCTTTGCAAAAGAGAGATATTGGCAAGGAAAAGCTATCTTGTACCTTTGCATTTTTCTCCCAAACGAAGGACACTAGAATTAAAATTTTAAAGCCTCCTGTTAGGCCATCATCTACACGACATAGCCCTGAATTTTCCAATGCGCAGCTCTTTGCAAAAGAGAGATATTGGCAAGGAAAAGCTGTCTTGTACCATTGCATTTTTCTCCCAAACGAAGGACACTAGAAAGAAAATTTTAAAGCCTCCTGTTAGGCCATCATCTACACGACATAGCCCTGAATTTTCCAATGCGCAGCTCTTTGCAAAAGAGAGATATTGGCAAGGAAAAGCTGTCTTGTACCTTTGCATTTTTCTCCCAAACGAAGGACACTAGAAAGAAAATTTTAAAGCCTCCTGTTAGGCCATCATCTACACGACATAGCCCTGAATTTTCCAATGCGTAGCTCTTTGCAAAAGAGAGATATTGGCAAGGAAAAGCTGTCTTGTATCTTTGCATTTTTCTCCCAAACGAAGGACACTAGAAAGAACATTTTAAAGCCTCCTGTTAGGCCATCATCTACACGACATAGCCCTGATTTTTCCAATGCGCAGCTCTTTGCAAAAGAGAGATATTGGCAAGGAAAAGCTGTCTTGTACCATTGCATTTTTCTCCCAAACGAAGGACACTAGAAAGAAAATTTTAAAGCCTCCTGTTAGGCCATCATCTACACGACATAGCCCTGAATTTTCCAATGCGCAGCTCTTTGCAAAAGAGAGATATTGGCAAGGAAAAGCTGTCTCGTACCTTTGCATTTTTCTCCCAAACGAAGGACACTAGAATTAAAATTTTAAAGCCTCCTGTTAGGCCATCATCTACACGACATAGCCCTGAATTTTCCAATGCGCAGCTCATTGCAAAAGAGAGATATTGGCATGGAAAAGCTGTCTTGTACCTTTGCATTTTTCTCCCAAACGAAGGACACTAGAATTAAAATTTTACAGCCTCCTGTTATGCCATCATCTACACGACATAGCTCTGAATTTTCCAATGCGCAGCTCTTTGCAAAAGAGAGATATTGGCAAGGAAAAGCTGTCTTGTACCTTTGCATTTTTCTCCCAAACGAAGGACACTAGAATTAAAATTTTAAAGCCTCCTGTTATGCCATCATCTACACGACATATCCCTGAATTTTCCAATGCGCAGCTCTTTGCAAAAGAGAGATATTGGCAAGGAAAAGCTGTCAGGTACCTTTGCATTTTTCTCCCAAACGAAGGACACTAGAATTAAAATTTTAAAGCCTCCTGTTAGGCCATCATCTACACGACATAGCCCTGAATTTTCCAATGCGCAGCTCTTTGCAAAAGAGAGATATTGGCAAGGAAAAGCTGTCTTGTACCTTTGCATTTTTCTCCCAAACGAAGGTCACTAGAAAGAAAATTTTAAAGCCTCCTGTTAGGCCATCATCTACACGACATAGCCCTGAATTTTCCAATGCGTAGCTCTTTGCAAAAGAGAGATATTGGCAAGGAAAAGCTATCTTGTACCTTTGCATTTTTCTCCCAAACGAAGGACACTAGAATTAAAATTTTAAAGCCTCCTGTTAGGCCATCATCTACACGACATAGCCCTGAATTTTCCAATGCGCAGCTCTTTGCAAAAGAGAGATATTGGCAAGGAAAAGCTGTCTTGTACCATTGCATTTTTCTCCCAAACGAAGGACACTAGAAAGAAAATTTTAAAGCCTCCTGTTAGGCCATCATGAACACGACATAGCCCTGAATTTTCCAATGCGCAGCTCTTTGCAAAAGAGAGATATTGGCAAGGAAAAGCTGTCTTGTACCTTTGCATTTTTCTCCCAAACGAAGGTCACTAGAAAGAAAATTTTAAAGCCTCCTGTTAGGCCATCATCTACACGACATAGCCCTGAATTTTCCAATGCGTAGCTCTTTGCAAAAGAGAGATATTGGCAAGGAAAAGCTATCTTGTACCTTTGCATTTTTCTCCCAAACGAAGGACACTAGAAAGAAAATTTTAAAGCCTCCTGTTAGGCCATCATCTACACGACATAGCCCTGAATTTTCCAATGCGTTGCTCTTTGCAAAAGAGAGATATTGGCAAGGAAAAGCTGTCTTGTACCTTTGCATTTTTCTCCCAAACGAAGGACACTAGAAAGAAAATTTTAAAGCCTCCTGTTAGGCCATCATCTACACGACATAGCCCTGAATTTTCCAATGCGTAGCTCTTTGCAAAAGAGAGATATTTGCAAGGAAAAGCTGTCTTGTACCTTTGCATTTTTCTCCCAAACGAAGGACACTAGAAAGAAAATTTTAATGCCTCCTGTTAGGCCATCATCTACACGACATAGCCCTGAATTTTCCAATGCGTAGCTCTTTGCAAAAGAGAGATATTGGCAAGGAAAAGCTGTCTTGTACCTTTGCATTTTTCTCCCAAACGAAGGACACTAGAATTGAAATTTTAAAGCCTCCTGTTAGGCCATCATCTACACGACATAGCCCTGAATTTTCCAATGCGCAGCTCTTTGCAAAAGAGAGATATTGGCAAGGAAAAGCTGTCTTGTACCATTGCATTTTTCTCCCAAACGAAGGACACTAGAAAGAAAATTTTAAAGCCTCCTGTTAGGCCATCATCTACACGACATAGCCCTGATTTTTCCAATGCGCAGCTCTTTGCAAAAGAGAGATATTGGCAAGGAAAAGCTGTCTTGTACCATTGCATTTTTCTCCCAAACGAAGGACACTAGAAAGAAAATTTTAAAGCCTCCTGTTAAGCCATCATCTACACGACATAGCCCTGAATTTTCCAATGCGCAGCTCTTTGCAAAGGAGAGATATTGGCAAGGAAAAGCTGTCTTGTACCTTTGCATTTTTCTCCCAAACGAAGGACACTAGAATTGAAATTTTAAAGCCTCCTGTTAAGCCATCATCTACACGACATAGCCCTGAATTTTCCAATGCGCAGCTCTTTGCAAAAGAGAGATATTGGCAGGGAAAAGCTGTCTTGTACCTTTGCATTTTTCTCCCAAACGAAGGACACTAGAAAGAAAATTTTAAAGCCTCCTGTTAGGCCATCATCTACACGACATAGCCCTGATTTTTCCAATGCGCAGCTCTTTGCAAAAGAGAGATATTGGCAAGGAAAAGCTGTCTTGTACCTTTGCATTTTTCTCCCAAACGAAGGACACTAGAAAGAAAATTTTAAAGCCTCCTGTTAGGCCATCATCTACACGACATAGCCCTGAATTTTCCAATGCGTAGCTCTTTGCAAAAGAGAGATATTGGCAAGGAAAAGCTGTCTTGTACCTTTGCATTTTTCTCCCAAACGAAGGACACTAGAATTGAAATTTTAAAGCCTCCTGTGAGGCCATCATCTACACGACATAGCCCTGAATTTTCCAATGCGCAGCTCTTTGCAAAAGAGAGATATTGGCAAGGAAAAGCTGTCTTGTACCATTGCATTTTTCTCCCAAACGAAGGACACTAGAAAGAAAATTTTAAAGCCTCCTGTTAGGCCATCATCTACACGACATAGCCCTGAATTTTCCAATGCGCAGCTCTTTGCAAAAGAGAGATATTGGCAAGGAAAAGCTGTCTTGTACCTTTGCATTTTTCTCCCAAACGAAGGACACTAGAATTAAAATTTTAAAGCCTCCTGTTAGGCCATCATCTACACGACATAGCCCTGATTTTTCCAATGCGCAGCTCTTTGCAAAAGAGAGATATTGGCAAGGAAAAGCTGTCTTGTACCATTGCATTTTTCTCCCAAACGAAGGACACTAGAAAGAAAATTTTAAAGCCTCCTGTTAGGCCATCATCTACACGACATAGCCCTGAATTTTCCAATGCGCAGCTCTTTGCAAAAGAGAGATATTGGCAAGGAAAAGCTGTCTTGTACCATTGCATTTTTCTCCCAAACGAAGGACACTAGAAAGAAAATTTTAAAGCCTCCTGTTAGGCCATCATCTACACGACATAGCCCTGAATATTCCAATGCGCAGCTCTTTGCAAAAGAGAGATATTGGCAAGGAAAAGCTGTCTTGTACCTTTGCATTTTTCTCCCAAACGAAGGTCACTAGAAAGAAAATTTTAAAGCCTCCTGTTAGGCCATCATCTACACGACATAGCCCTGAATTTTCCAATGCGCAGCTCTTTGCAAAAGAGAGATATTGGCAAGGAAAAGCTGTCAGGTACCTTTGCATTTTTCTCCCAAACGAAGGACACTAGAATTAAAATTTTATAGCCTCCTGTTAGGCCATCAGCTACACGACATAGCCCTGAATTTTCCAAAGCGCAGCTCTTTGCAAAAGAGAGATATTGGCAAGGAAAAGCTGTCTTGTACCTTTGCATTTTTCTCCCAAACGAAGGTCACTAGAAAGAAAATTTTAAAGCCTCCTGTTAGGCCATCATCTACACGACATAGCCCTGAATTTTCCAATGCGTAGCTCTTTGCAAAAGAGAGATATTGGCAAGGAAAAGCTATCTTGTACCTTTGCATTTTTCTCCCAAACGAAGGACACTAGAATTAAAATTTTAAAGCCTCCTGTTAGGCCATCATCTACACGACATAGCCCTGAATTTTCCAATGCGCAGCTCTTTGCAAAAGAGAGATATTGGCAAGGAAAAGCTGTCTTGTACCTTTGCATTTTTCTCCCAAACGAAGGACACTAGAAAGAAAATTTTAAAGCCTCCTGTCAGGCCATCTTCTACACGACATAGCCCTGAATTTTCCAATGCGTAGCTCTTTGCAAAATAGAGATATTGGCAAGGAAAAGCTGTCTTGTATCTTTGCATTTTTCTCCCAAACGAAGGACACTAGAAATAAAATTTTAAAGCCTCCTGTTAGGCCATCATCTACACGACATAGCCCTGATTTTTCCAATGCGCAGCTCTTTGCAAAAGAGAGATATTGGCAAGGAAAAGCTGTCTTGTACCATTGCATTTTTCTCCCAAACGAAGGACACTAGAAAGAAAATTTTAAAGCCTCCTGTTAGGCCATCATCTACACGACATAGCCCTGAATTTTCCAATGCGTAGCTCTTTGCAAAAGAGAGATATTGGCAAGGAAAAGCTGTCTTGTACCTTTGCATTTTCCTCCCAAACGAAGGACACTAGAATTGAAATTTTAAAGCCTCCTGTTAGGCCATCATCTACACGACATAGCCCTGAATTTTCCAATGCGCAGCTCTTTGCAAAAGAGAGATATTGGCAAGGAAAAGCTGTCTTGTACCATTGCATTTTTCTCCCAAACGAAGGACACTAGAAAGAAAATTTTAAAGCCTCCTGTTAGGCCATCATCTACACGACATAGCCCTGAATTTTCCAATGCGCAGCTCTTTGCAAAAGAGAGATATTGGCAAGGAAAAGCTGTCTTGTACCATTGCATTTTTCTCCCAAACGAAGGACACTAGAAAGAAAATTTTAAAGCCTCCTGTTAGGCCATCATCTACACGACATAGCCCTGAATTTTCCAATGCGTAGCTCTTTGCAAAAGAGAGATATTGGCAAGGAAAAGCTGTCTTGTACCATTGCATTTTTCTCCCAAACGAAGGACACTAGAAAGAAAATTTTAAAGCCTCCTGTTAGGCCATCATCTACACGACATAGCCCTGAATTTTCCAATGCGCAGCTCTTTGCAAAAGAGAGATATTGGCAAGGAAAAGCTGTCTTGTACCTTTGCATTTTTCTCCCAAACGAAGGACACTAGAATTAAAATTTTAAAGCCTCCTGTTAGGCCATCATCTACACGACATAGCCCTGAATTTTCCAATGCGTAGCTCTTTGCAAAAGAGAGATATTGGCAAGGAAAAGCTGTCTTGTACCTTTGCATTTTTCTCCCAAACGAAGGACACTAGAATTAAAATTTTAAAGCCTCCTGTTAGGCCATCATCTACACGACATAGCCCTGAATTTTCCAATGCGTAGCTCTTTGCAAAAGAGAGATATTGGCAAGGAAAAGCTGTCTTGTACCTTTGCATTTTTCTCCCAAACGAAGGACACTAGAATTAAAATTTTAAAGCCTCCTGTTAGGCCATCATCTACACGACATAGCCCTGATTTTTCCAATGCGCAGCTCTTTGCAAAAGAGAGATATTGGCAAGGAAAAGCTGTCTTGTACCATTGCATTTTTCTCCCAAACGAAGGACACTAGAAAGAAAATTTTAAAGCCTCCTGTTAGGCCATCATCTACACGACATAGCCCTGAATTTTCCAATGCGCAGCTCTTTGCAAAAGAGAGATATTGGCAAGGAAAAGCTGTCTTGTACCTTTGCATTTTTCTCCCAAACGAAGGACACTAGAAAGAAAATTTTAAAGCCTCCTGTTAGGCCATCATCTACACGACATAGCCCTGATTTTTTTCCAATGCGCAGCTCTTTGCAAAAGAGAGATATTGGCAAGGAAAAGCTGTCTTGTACCATTGCATTTTTCTCCCAAACGAAGGACACTAGAAAGAAAATTTTAAAGCCTCCTGTTAAGCCATCATCTACACGACATAGCCCTGAATTTTCCAATGCGCAGCTCTTTGCAAAAGAGAGATATTGGCAAGGAAAAGCTGTCTTGTACCATTGCATTTTTCTCCCAAACGAAGGACACTAGAAAGAAAATTTTACAGCCTCCTGTTAGGCCATCATCTACACGACATAGCCCTGAATTTTCCAATGCGTAGCTCTTTGCAAAAGAGAGATATTAGCAAGGAAAAGCTGTCTTGTACCTTTGCATTTTTCTCCCAAACGAAGGACACTAGAAAGAAAATGTTAAAGCCTCCTGTTAGGCCATCATCTACAAGACATAGCCCTGAATTTTCCAATGCGCAGCTCTTTGCAAAAGAGAGATATTGGCAAGGAAAAGCTGTCTTGTACCTTTGCATTTTTCTCCCAAACGAAGGTCACTAGAAAGAAAATTTTAAAGCCTCCTGTTAGGCCATCATCTACACGACATAGCCCTGAATTTTCCAATGCGCAGCTCTTTGCAAAAGAGAATATTGGCAAGGAAAAGCTGTCAGGTACCTTTGCATTTTTCTCCCAAACGAAGGACACTAGAATTAAAATTTTATAGCCTCCTGTTAGGCCATCAGCTACACGACATAGCCCTGAATTTTCCAAAGCGCAGCTCTTTGCAAAAGAGAGATATTGGCAAGGAAAAGCTGTCTTGTACCTTTGCATTTTTCTCCCAAACGAAGGTCACTAGAAAGAAAATTTTAAAGCCTCCTGTTAGGCCATCATCTACACGACATAGCCCTGAATTTTCCAATGCGTAGCTCTTTGCAAAAGAGAGATATTGGCAAGGAAAAGCTATCTTGTACCTTTGCATTTTTCTCCCAAACGAAGGACACTAGAATTAAAATTTTAAAGCCTCCTGTTAGGCCATCATCTACACGACATAGCCCTGAATTTTCCAATGCGCAGCTCTTTGCAAAAGAGAGATATTGGCAAGGAAAAGCTGTCTTGTACCATTGCATTTTTCTCCCAAACGAAGGACACTAGAAAGAAAATTTTAAAGCCTCCTGTTAGGCCATCATCTACACGACATAGCCCTGAATTTTCCAATGCGCAGCTCTTTGCAAAAGAGAGATATTGGCAAGGAAAAGCTGTCTTGTACCTTTGCATTTTTCTCCCAAACGAAGGACACTAGAAAGAAAATTTTAAAGCCTCCTGTTAGGCCATCATCTACACGACATAGCCCTGAATTTTCCAATGCGTAGCTCTTTGCAAAAGAGAGATATTGGCAAGGAAAAGCTGTCTTGTATCTTTGCATTTTTCTCCCAAACGAAGGACACTAGAAAGAACATTTTAAAGCCTCCTGTTAGGCCATCATCTACACGACATAGCCCTGATTTTTCCAATGCGCAGCTCTTTGCAAAAGAGAGATATTGGCAAGGAAAAGCTGTCTTGTACCATTGCATTTTTCTCCCAAACGAAGGACACTAGAAAGAAAATTTTAAAGCCTCCTGTTAGGCCATCATCTACACGACATAGCCCTGAATTTTCCAATGCGCAGCTCTTTGCAAAAGAGAGATATTGGCAAGGAAAAGCTGTCTCGTACCTTTGCATTTTTCTCCCAAACGAAGGACACTAGAATTAAAATTTTAAAGCCTCCTGTTAGGCCATCATCTACACGACATAGCCCTGAATTTTCCAATGCGCAGCTCATTGCAAAAGAGAGATATTGGCATGGAAAAGCTGTCTTGTACCTTTGCATTTTTCTCCCAGACGAAGGACACTAGAATTAAAATTTTACAGCCTCCTGTTATGCCATCATCTACACGACATAGCTCTGAATTTTCCAATGCGCAGCTCTTTGCAAAAGAGAGATATTGGCAAGGAAAAGCTGTCTTGTACCTTTGCATTTTTCTCCCAAACGAAGGACACTAGAATTAAAATTTTAAAGCCTCCTGTTATGCCATCATCTACACGACATATCCCTGAATTTTCCAATGCGCAGCTCTTTGCAAAAGAGAGATATTGGCAAGGAAAAGCTGTCAGGTACCTTTGCATTTTTCTCCCAAACGAAGGACACTAGAATTAAAATTTTAAAGCCTCCTGTTAGGCCATCATCTACACGACATAGCCCTGAATTTTCCAATGCGCAGCTCTTTGCAAAAGAGAGATATTGGCAAGGAAAAGCTGTCTTGTACCTTTGCATTTTTCTCCCAAACGAAGGTCACTAGAAAGAAAATTTTAAAGCCTCCTGTTAGGCCATCATCTACACGACATAGCCCTGAATTTTCCAATGCGTAGCTCTTTGCAAAAGAGAGATATTGGCAAGGAAAAGCTATCTTGTACCTTTGCATTTTTCTCCCAAACGAAGGACACTAGAATTAAAATTTTAAAGCCTCCTGTTAGGCCATCATCTACACGACATAGCCCTGAATTTTCCAATGCGCAGCTCTTTGCAAAAGAGAGATATTGGCAAGGAAAAGCTGTCTTGTACCATTGCATTTTTCTCCCAAACGAAGGACACTAGAAAGAAAATTTTAAAGCCTCCTGTTAGGCCATCATGTACACGACATAGCCCTGAATTTTCCAATGCGCAGCTCTTTGCAAAAGAGAGATATTGGCAAGGAAAAGCTGTCTTGTACCTTTGCATTTTTCTCCCAAACGAAGGTCACTAGAAAGAAAATTTTAAAGCCTCCTGTTAGGCCATCATCTACACGACATAGCCCTGAATTTTCCAATGCGTAGCTCTTTGCAAAAGAGAGATATTGGCAAGGAAAAGCTATCTTGTACCTTTGCATTTTTCTCCCAAACGAAGGACACTAGAAAGAAAATTTTAAAGCCTCCTGTTAGGCCATCATCTACACGACATAGCCCTGAATTTTCCAATGCGTAGCTCTTTGCAAAAGAGAGATATTTGCAAGGAAAAGCTGTCTTGTACCATTGCATTTTTCTCCCAAACGAAGGACACTAGAAAGAAAATTTTAAAGCCTCCTGTTAGGCCATCATCTACACGACATAGCCCTGAATTTTCCAATGCGCAGCTCTTTGCAAAAGAGAGATATTGGCAAGGAAAAGCTGTCTTGTACCTTTGCATTTTTCTCCCAAACGAAGGTCACTAGAAAGAAAATTTTAAAGCCTCCTGTTAGGCCATCATCTACACGACATAGCCCTGAATTTTCCAATGCGTAGCTCTTTGCAAAAGAGAGATATTGGCAAGGAAAAGCTATCTTGTACCTTTGCATTTTTCTCCCAAACGAAGGACACTAGAAAGAAAATTTTAAAGCCTCCTGTTAGGCCATCATCTACACGACATAGCCCTGAATTTTCCAATGCGTAGCTCTTTGCAAAAGAGAGATATTTGCAAGGAAAAGCTGTCTTGTACCATTGCATTTTTCTCCCAAACGAAGGACACTAGAAAGAAAATTTTAAAGCCTCCTGTTAGGCCATCATCTACACGACATAGCCCTGAATTTTCCAATGCGCAGCTCTTTGCAAAAGAGAGATATTGGCAAGGAAAAGCTGTCTTGTACCTTTGCATTTTTCTCCCAAACGAAGGTCACTAGAAAGAAAATTTTAAAGCCTCCTGTTAGGCCATCATCTACACGACATAGCCCTGAATTTTCCAATGCGTAGCTCTTTGCAAAAGAGAGATATTGGCAAGGAAAAGCTATCTTGTACCTTTGCATTTTTCTCCCAAACGAAGGACACTAGAAAGAAAATTTTAAAGCCTCCTGTTAGGCCATCATCTACACGACATAGCCCTGAATTTTCCAATGCGTAGCTCTTTGCAAAAGAGAGATATTGGCAAGGAAAAGCTGTCTTGTACCTTTGCATTTTTCTCCCAAACGAAGGACACTAGAAAGAAAATTTTAAAGCCTCCTGTTAGGCCATCATCTACACGACATAGCCCTGAATTTTCCAATGCGTAGCTCTTTGCAAAAGAGAGATATTTGCAAGGAAAAGCTGTCTTGTACCATTGCATTTTTCTCCCAAACGAAGGACACTAGAAAGAAAATTTTAAAGCCTCCTGTTAGGCCATCATCTACACGACATAGCCCTGAATTTTCCAATGCGCAGCTCTTTGCAAAAGAGAGATATTGGCAAGGAAAAGCTGTCTTGTACCTTTGCATTTTTCTCCCAAACGAAGGACACTAGAATTAAAATTTTAAAGCCTCCTGTTAGGCCATCATCTACACGACATAGCCCTGAATTTTCCAATGCGTAGCTCTTTGCAAAAGAGAGATATTGGCAAGGAAAAGCTGTCTTGTACCTTTGCATTTTTCTCCCAAACGAAGGACACTAGAATTAAAATTTTAAAGCCTCCTGTTAGGCCATCATCTACACGACATAGCCCTGAATTTTCCAATGCGTAGCTCTTTGCAAAAGAGAGATATTGGCAAGAAAAAGCTGTCTTGTACCTTTGCATTTTTCTCCCAAACGAAGGACACTAGAATTAAAATTTTAAAGCCTCCTGTTAGGCCATCATCTACACGACATAGCCCTGATTTTTCCAATGCGCAGCTCTTTGCAAAAGAGAGATATTGGCAAGGAAAAGCTGTCTTGTACCATTGCATTTTTCTCCCAAACGAAGGACACTAGAAAGAAAATTTTAAAGCCTCCTGTTAGGCCATCATCTACACGACATAGCCCTGAATTTTCCAATGCGCAGCTCTTTGCAAAAGAGAGATATTGGCAAGGAAAAGCTGTCTTGTACCTTTGCATTTTTCTCCCAAACGAAGGACACTAGAAAGAAAATTTTAAAGCCTCCTGTTAGGCCATCATCTACACGACATAGCCCTGATTTTTTTCCAATGCGCAGCTCTTTGCAAAAGAGAGATATTGGCAAGGAAAAGCTGTCTTGTACCATTGCATTTTTCTCCCAAACGAAGGACACTAGAAAGAAAATTTTAAAGCCTCCTATTAAGCCATCATCTACACGACATAGCCCTGAATTTTCCAATGCGCAGCTCTTTGCAAAAGAGAGATATTGGCAAGGAAAAGCTGTCTTGTACCATTGCATTTTTCTCCCAAACAAAGGACACTAGAAAGAAAATTTTAAAGCCTCCTGTTAGGCCATCATCTACACGACATAGCCCTGAATTTTCCAATGCGTAGCTCTTTGCAAAAGAGAGATATTAGCAAGGAAAAGCTGTCTTGTACCTTTGCATTTTTCTCCCAAACGAAGGACACTAGAAAGAAAATTTTAAAGCCTCCTGTTAGGCCATCATCTACAAGACATAGCCCTGAATTTTCCAATGCGCAGCTCTTTGCAAAAGAGAGATATTGGCAAGGAAAAGCTGTCTTGTACCTTTGCATTTTTCTCCCAAACGAAGGTCACTAGAAAGAAAATTTTAAAGCCTCCTGTTAGGCCATCATCTACACGACATAGCCCTGAATTTTCCAATGCGTAGCTCTTTGCAAAAGAGAGATATTGGCAAGGAAAAGCTATCTTGTACCTTTGCATTTTTCTCCCAAACGAAGGACACTAGAATTAAAATTTTAAAGCCTCCTGTTAGGCCATCATCTACACGACATAGCCCTGAATTTTCCAATGCGCAGCTCTTTGCAAAAGAGAGATATTGGCAAGGAAAAGCTGTCTTGTACCATTGCATTTTTCTCCCAAACGAAGGACACTAGAAAGAAAATTTTAAAGCCTCCTGTTAGGCCATCATCTACACGACATAGCCCTGAATTTTCCAATGCGCAGCTCTTTGCAAAAGAGAGATATTGGCAAGGAAAAGCTGTCTTGTACCTTTGCATTTTTCTCCCAAACGAAGGACACTAGAAAGAAAATTTTAAAGCCTCCTGTTAGGCCATCATCTACACGACATAGCCCTGATTTTTTTCCAATGCGCAGCTCTTTGCAAAAGAGAGATATTGGCAAGGAAAAGCTGTCTTGTACCATTGCATTTTTCTCCCAAACGAAGGACACTAGAAAGAAAATTTTAAAGCCTCCTATTAAGCCATCATCTACACGACATAGCCCTGAATTTTCCAATGCGCAGCTCTTTGCAAAAGAGAGATATTGGCAAGGAAAAGCTGTCTTGTACCATTGCATTTTTCTCCCAAACAAAGGACACTAGAAAGAAAATTTTAAAGCCTCCTGTTAGGCCATCATCTACACGACATAGCCCTGAATTTTCCAATGCGTAGCTCTTTGCAAAAGAGAGATATTAGCAAGGAAAAGCTGTCTTGTACCTTTGCATTTTTCTCCCAAACGAAGGACACTAGAAAGAAAATTTTAAAGCCTCCTGTTAGGCCATCATCTACAAGACATAGCCCTGAATTTTCCAATGCGCAGCTCTTTGCAAAAGAGAGATATTGGCAAGGAAAAGCTGTCTTGTACCTTTGCATTTTTCTCCCAAACGAAGGTCACTAGAAAGAAAATTTTAAAGCCTCCTGTTAGGCCATCATCTACACGACATAGCCCTGAATTTTCCAATGCGCAGCTCTTTGCAAAAGAGAGATATTGGCAAGGAAAAGCTGTCAGGTACCTTTGCATTTTTCTCCCAAACGAAGGACACTAGAATTAAAATTTTATAGCCTCCTGTTAGGCCATCAGCTACACGACATAGCCCTGAATTTTCCAAAGCGCAGCTCTTTGCAAAAGAGAGATATTGGCAAGGAAAAGCTGTCTTGTACCTTTGCATTTTTCTCCCAAACGAAGGTCACTAGAAAGAAAATTTTAAAGCCTCCTGTTAGGCCATCATCTACACGACATAGCCCTGAATTTTCCAATGCGTAGCTCTTTGCAAAAGAGAGATATTGGCAAGGAAAAGCTATCTTGTACCTTTGCATTTTTCTCCCAAACGAAGGACACTAGAATTAAAATTTTAAAGCCTCCTGTTAGGCCATCATCTACACGACATAGCCCTGAATTTTCCAATGCGCAGCTCTTTGCAAAAGAGAGATATTGGCAAGGAAAAGCTGTCTTGTACCATTGCATTTTTCTCCCAAACGAAGGACACTAGAAAGAAAATTTTAAAGCCTCCTGTTAGGCCATCATCTACACGACATAGCCCTGAATTTTCCAATGCGCAGCTCTTTGCAAAAGAGAGATATTGGCAAGGAAAAGCTGTCTTGTACCTTTGCATTTTTCTCCCAAACGAAGGACACTAGAAAGAAAATTTTAAAGCCTCCTGTTAGGCCATCATCTACACGACATAGCCCTGAATTTTCCAATGCGTAGCTCTTTGCAAAAGAGAGATATTGGCAAGGAAAAGCTGTCTTGTATCTTTGCATTTTTCTCCCAAACGAAGGACACTAGAAAGAAAATTTTAAAGCCTCCTGTTAGGCCATCATCTACACGACATAGCCCTGATTTTTCCAATGCGCAGCTCTTTGCAAAAGAGAGATATTGGCAAGGAAAAGCTGTCTTGTACCATTGCATTTTTCTCCCAAACGAAGGACACTAGAAAGAAAATTTTAAAGCCTCCTGTTAGGCCATCATCTACACGACATAGCCCTGAATTTTCCAATGCGCAGCTCTTTGCAAAAGAGAGATATTGGCAAGGAAAAGCTGTCTTGTACCTTTGCATTTTTCTCCCAAACGAAGGACACTAGAATTAAAATTTTAAAGCCTCCTGTTAGGCCATCATCTACACGACATAGCCCTGAATTTTCCAATGCGCAGCTCATTGCAAAAGAGAGATATTGGCATGGAAAAGCTGTCTTGTACCTTTGCATTTTTCTCCCAAACGAAGGACACTAGAATTAAAATTTTACAGCCTCCTGTTATGCCATCATCTACACGACATAGCTCTGAATTTTCCAATGCGCAGCTCTTTGCAAAAGAGAGATATTGGCAAGGAAAAGCTGTCTTGTACCTTTGCATTTTTCTCCCAAACGAAGGACACTAGAATTAAAATTTTAAAGCCTCCTGTTATGCCATCATCTACACGACATATCCCTGAATTTTCCAATGCGCAGCTCTTTGCAAAAGAGAGATATTGGCAAGGAAAAGCTGTCAGGTACCTTTGCATTTTTCTCCCAAACGAAGGACACTAGAATTAAAATTTTAAAGCCTCCTGTTAGGCCATCATCTACACGACATAGCCCTGAATTTTCCAATGCGCAGCTCTTTGCAAAAGAGAGATATTGGCAAGGAAAAGCTGTCTTGTACCTTTGCATTTTTCTCCCAAACGAAGGTCACTAGAAAGAAAATTTTAAAGCCTCCTGTTAGGCCATCATCTACACGACATAGCCCTGAATTTTCCAATGCGTAGCTCTTTGCAAAAGAGAGATATTGGCAAGGAAAAGCTATCTTGTACCTTTGCATTTTTCTCCCAAACGAAGGACACTAGAATTAAAATTTTAAAGCCTCCTGTTAGGCCATCATCTACACGACATAGCCCTGAATTTTCCAATGCGCAGCTCTTTGCAAAAGAGAGATATTGGCAAGGAAAAGCTGTCTTGTACCATTGCATTTTTCTCCCAAACGAAGGACACTAGAAAGAAAATTTTAAAGCCTCCTGTTAGGCCATCATGTACACGACATAGCCCTGAATTTTCCAATGCGCAGCTCTTTGCAAAAGAGAGATATTGGCAAGGAAAAGCTGTCTTGTACCTTTGCATTTTTCTCCCAAACGAAGGACACTAGAAAGAAAATTTTAAAGCCTCCTGTTAGGCCATCATCTACACGACATAGCCCTGATTTTCCAATGCGCAGCTCTTTGCAAAAGAGAGATATTGGCAAGGAAAAGCTGTCTTGTACCATTGCATTTTTCTCCCAAACGAAGGACACTAGAAAGAAAATTTTAAAGCCTCCTGTTAGGCCATCATCTACACGACATAGCCCTGAATTTTCCAATGCGCAGCTCTTTGCAAAAGAGAGATATTGGCAAGGAAAAGCTGTCTTGTACCTTTGCATTTTTCTCCCAAACGAAGGACACTAGTATTAAAATTTTAAAGCCTCCTGTTAGGCCATCATCTACACGACATAGCCCTGAATTTTCCAATGCGCAGCTCATTGCAAAAGAGAGATATTGGCATGGAAAAGCTGTCTTGTACCTTTGCATTTTTCTCCCAAACGAAGGACACTAGAATTAAAATTTTACAGCCTCCTGTTATGCCATCATCTACACGACATAGCTCTGAATTTTCCAATGCGCAGCTCTTTGCAAAAGAGAGATATTGGCAAGGAAAAGCTGTCTTGTACCTTTGCATTTTTCTCCCAAACGAAGGACACTAGAATTAAAATTTTAAAGCCTCCTGTTATGCCATCATCTACACGACATATCCCTGAATTTTCCAATGCGCAGCTCTTTGCAAAAGAGAGATATTGGCAAGGAAAAGCTGTCAGGTACCTTTGCATTTTTCTCCCAAACGAAGGACACTAGAATTAAAATTTTAAAGCCTCCTGTTAGGCCATCATCTACACGACATAGCCCTGAATTTTCCAATGCGCAGCTCTTTGCAAAAGAGAGATATTGGCAAGGAAAAGCTGTCTTGTACCTTTGCATTTTTCTCCCAAACGAAGGTCACTAGAAAGAAAATTTTAAAGCCTCCTGTTAGGCCATCATCTACACGACATAGCCCTGAATTTTCCAATGCGTAGCTCTTTGCAAAAGAGAGATATTGGCAAGGAAAAGCTATCTTGTACCTTTGCATTTTTCTCCCAAACGAAGGACACTAGAATTAAAATTTTAAAGCCTCCTGTTAGGCCATCATCTACACGACATAGCCCTGAATTTTCCAATGCGCAGCTCTTTGCAAAAGAGAGATATTGGCAAGGAAAAGCTGTCTTGTACCATTGCATTTTTCTCCCAAACGAAGGACACTAGAAAGAAAATTTTAAAGCCTCCTGTTAGGCCATCATGTACACGACATAGCCCTGAATTTTCCAATGCGCAGCTCTTTGCAAAAGAGAGATATTGGCAAGGAAAAGCTGTCTTGTACCTTTGCATTTTTCTCCCAAACGAAGGACACTAGAAAGAAAATTTTAAAGCCTCCTGTTAGGCCATCATCTACACGACATAGCCCTGAATTTTCCAATGCGTAGCTCTTTGCAAAAGAGAGATATTGGCAAGGAAAAGCTGTCTTGTACCTTTGCATTTTTCTCCCAAACGAAGGACACTAGAAAGAAAATTTTAAAGCCTCCTGTTAGGCCATCATCTACACGACATAGCCCTGATATTTCCAATGCGCAGCTCTTTGCAAAAGAGAGATATTGGCAAGGAAAAGCTGTCTTGTACCATTGCATTTTTCTCCCAAACGAAGGACACTAGAAAGAAAATTTTAAAGCCTCCTGTTAGGCCATCATCTACACGACATAGCCCTGAATTTTCCAATGCGCAGCTCTTTGCAAAAGAGAGATATTGGCAAGGAAAAGCTGTCTTGTACCATTGCATTTTTCTCCCAAACGAAGGACACTAGAAAGAAAATTTTAAAGCCTCCTGTTAGGCCATCATCTACACGACATAGCCCTGAATTTTCCAATGCGCAGCTCTTTGCAAAAGAGAGATATTGGCAAGGAAAAGCTGTCTTGTACCTTTGCATTTTTCTCCCAAACGAAGGACACTAGAATTAAAATTTTAAAGCCTCCTGTTAGGCCATCATCTACACGACATAGCACTGAATTTTCCAATGCGCAGCTCTTTGCAAAAGAGAGATATTGGCAAGGAAAAGCTGTCTTGTACCTTTGCATTTTTCTCCCAAACGAAGGACACTAGAATTAAAATTTTACAGCCTCCTGTTATGCCATCATCTACACGACATAGCCCTGAATTTTCCAATGCGCAGCTCTTTGCAAAAGAGAGATATTGGCAAGGAAAAGTTGTTTTGTACCTTTGCATTTTTCTCCCAAACGAAGGACACTAGAATTAACATTTTAAAGCCTCCTGTTATGCCATCATCTACACGACTTATCCCTGAATTTTCCAATGCGCAGCTCTTTGCAAAAGAGAGATATTGGCAAGGAATAGCTGTCAGGTACCTTTGCATTTTTCTCCCAAACGAAGGACACTAGAATTAAAATTTTAAAGCCTCCTGTTAGGCCATCATCTACACGACATAGCCCTGAATTTTCCAATGCGCAGCTCTTTGCAAAAGAGAGATATTGGCAAGGAAAAGCTGTCTTGTACCTTTGCATTTTTCTCCCAAACGAAGGACACTAGAATTAAAATTTTAAAGCCTCCTGTTAGGCCATCATCTACACGACTTGGCCCTGAATTTTCCAATGCGCAGCTCTTTGCAAAAGAGAGATATTGGCAAGGAAAAGCTGACTTGTACCATTGCATTTTTCTCCCAAACGAAGGACACTAGAAAGAAAATTTTAAAGCCTCCTGTTAGGCCATCATCTACACGACATAGCCCTGAATTTTCCAATGCGCAGCTCTTTGCAAAAGAGAGATATTGGCAAGGAAAAGCTGTCTTGTACCATTGCATTTTTCTCCCAAACGAAGGACACTAGAAAGAAAATTTTAAAGCCTCCTGTTAGGCCATCATCTACACGACATAGCCCTGAATTTTCCAATGCGCAGCTCTTTGCAAAAGAGAGATATTGGCAAGGAAAAGCTGTCTTGTACCTTTGCATTTTTCTCCCAAACGAAGGACACTAGAAAGAAAATTTTAAAGCCTCCTGTTAGGCCATCATCTACACGACATAGCCCTGATTTTTCCAATGCGCAGCTCTTTGCAAAAGAGAGATATTGGCAAGGAAAAGCTGTCTTGTACCATTGCATTTTTCTCCCAAACGAAGGACACTAGAAAGAAAATTTTAAAGCCTCCTGTTAGGCCATCATCTACACGACATAGCCCTGAATTTTCCAATGCGCAGCTCTTTGCAAAAGAGAGATATTGGCAAGGAAAAGCTGTCTTGTACCTTTGCATTTTTCTCCCAAACGAAGGACACTAGAAAGAAAATTTTAAAGCCTCCTGTTAGGCCATCATCTACACGACATAGCCCTGAATTTTCCAATGCGCAGCTCTTTGCAAAAGAGAGATATTGGCAAGGAAAAGCTGTCTTGTACCTTTGCATTTTTCTCCCAAACGAAGGACACTAGAAAGAAAATTTTAAAGCCTCCTGTTAGGCCATCATCTACACGACATAGCCCTGATTTTTCCAATGCGCAGCTCTTTGCAAAAGAGAGATATTGGCAAGGAAAAGCTGTCAGGTACCTTTGCATTTTTCTCCCAAACGAAGGACACTAGAATTAAAATTTTAAAGCCTCCTGTTAGGCCATCATCTACACGACGTAGCCCTGAATTTTCCAATGCGCAGCTCTTTGCAAAAGATAGATATTGACAAGGAAAAGCTGTCTTGTACCTTTGCTTTTTTCTCCCAAATGAAGGTCACTAGAAAGAAAATTTTAAAGCCTCCTGTTAGGCCATCATCTACACGACATAGCCCTGAATTTTCCAATGCGTAGCTCTTTGCAAAAGAGAGATATTGGCAAGGAAAAGCTATCTTGTACCTTTGCATTTTTCTCCCAAACGAAGGACACTAGAATTAAAATTTTAAAGCCTCCTGTTAGGCCATCATCTACACGACATAGCCCTGAATTTTCCAATGCGCAGCTCTTTGCAAAAGAGAGATATTGGCAAGGAAAAGCTGTCTTGTACCATTGCATTTTTCTCCCAAACGAAGGACACTAGAAAGAAAATTTTAAAGCCTCCTGTTAGGCCATCATCTACACGACATAGCCCTGAATTTTCCAATGCGCAGCTCTTTGCAAAAGAGAGATATTGGCAAGGAAAAGCTGTCTTGTACCTTTGCATTTTTCTCCCAAACGAAGGACACTAGAAAGAAAATTTTAAAGCCTCCTGTTAGGCCATCATCTACACGACATAGCCCTGAATTTTCCAATGCGCAGCTCTTTGCAAAAGAGAGATATTGGCAAGGAAAAGCTGTCTTGTACCTTTGCATTTTTCTCCCAAACGAAGGACACTAGAAAGAAAATTTTAAAGCCTCCTGTTAGGCCATCATCTACACGACATAGCCCTGAATTTTCCAATGCGTAGCTCTTTGCAAAAGAGAGATATTGGCAAGGAAAAGCTGTCTTGTACCTTTGCATTTTTCTCCCAAACGAAGGACACTAGAAAGAAAATTTTAAAGCCTCCTGTTAGGCCATCATCTATACGACATAGCCCTGATTTTTCCAATGCGCAGCTCTTTGCAAAAGAGAGATATTGGCAAGGAAAAGCTGTCTTGTACCATTGCATTTTTCTCCCAAACGAAGGACACTAGAAAGAAAATTTTAAAGCCTCCTGTTAGGCCATCATCTACACGACATAGCCCTGAATTTTCCAATGCGCAGCTCTTTGCAAAAGAGAGATATTGGCAAGGAAAAGCTGTCTTGTACCTTTGCATTTTTCTCCCAAACGAAGGACACTAGAATTAAAATTTTAAAGCCTCCTGTTAGGCCATCATCTACACGACATAGCCCTGAATTTTCCAATGCGCAGCTCTTTGCAAAAGAGAGATATTGGCAAGTAAAAGCTGTCTTGTACCTTTGCATTTTTCTCCCAAACGAAGGACACTAGAATTAACATTTTAAAGCCTCCTGTTATGCCATCATCTACACGACATAGCCCTGAATTTTCCAATGCGCAGCTCTTTGCAAAAGAGAGATATTGGCAAGGAAAAGCTGTCTTGTACCTTTGCATTTTTCTCCCAAACGAAGGACACTAGAAAGAAAATTTTAAAGCCTCCTGTTAGGCCATCATCTACACGACATAGCCCTGAATTTTCCAATGCGTAGCTCTTTGCAAAAGAGAGATATTGGCAAGGAAAAGCTGTCTTGTACCTTTGCATTTTTCTCCCAAACGAAGGACACTAGAAAGAAAATTTTAAAGCCTCCTGTTAGGCCATCATCTACACGACATAGCCCTGATTTTTCCAATGCGCAGCTCTTTGCAAAAGAGAGATATTGGCAAGGAAAAGCTGTCTTGTACCATTGCATTTTTCTCCCAAACGAAGGACACTAGAAAGAAAATTTTAAAGCCTCCTGTTAGGCCATCATCTACACGACATAGCCCTGAATTTTCCAATGCGCAGCTCTTTGCAAAAGAGAGATATTGGCAAGGAAAAGCTGTCTTGTACCTTTGCATTTTTCTCCCAAACGAAGGACACTAGAAAGAAAATTTTAAAGCCTCCTGTTAAGCCATCATCTACACGACATAGCCCTGAATTTTCCAATGCGCAGCTCTTTGCAAAAGAGAGATATTGGCAAGGAAAAGCTGTCTTGTACCATTGCATTTTTCTCCCAAACGAAGGACACTAGAAAGAAAATTTTAAAGCCTCCTGTAAGGCCATCATCTACACGACATAGCTCTGAATTTTCCAATGCGTAGCTCTTTGCAAAAGAGAGATATTGGCAAGGAAAAGCTGTCTTGTACCTTTGCATTTTTCTCCCAAACGAAGGACACTAGAATTGAAATTTTAAAGCCTCCTGTTAGGCCATCATCTACACGACATAGCCCTGAATTTTCCAATGCGCAGCTCTTTGCAAAAGAGAGATATTGGCAAGGAAAAGCTGTCTTGTACCATTGCATTTTTCTCCCAAACGAAGGACACTAGAAAGAAAATTTTAAAGCCTCCTGTTAGGCCATCATCTACACGACATAGCCCTGAATTTTCCAATGCGCAGCTCTTTGCAAAAGAGAGATATTGGCAAGTAAAAGCTGTCTTGTACCATTGCATTTTTCTCCCAAACGAAGGATACTAGAAAGAAAATTTTAAAGCCTCCTGTTAGGCCATCATCTACACGACATAGCCCTGAATTTTCCAATGCGCAGCTCTTTGCAAAAGAGAGATATTGGCAAGGAAAAGCTGTCTTGTACCTTTGCATTTTTCTCCCAAACGAAGGACACTAGAATTAAAATTTTAAAGCCTCCTGTTAGGCCATCATCTACACGACATAGCCCTGAATTTTCCAATGCGTAGCTCTTTGCAAAAGAGAGATATTGGCAAGGAAAATCTGTCTTGTACCTTTGCATTTTTCTCCCAAACGAAGGACACTAGAATTAAAATTTTAAAGCCTCCTGTTAGGCCATCATCTACACGACATAGCCCTGAATTTTCCAATGCGTAGCTCTTTGCAAAAGAGAGATATTGGCAAGGAAAAGCTGTCTTGTACCTTTGCATTTTTCTCCCAAACGAAGGACACTAGAATTAAAATTTTAAAGCCTCCTGTTAGGCCATCATCTACACGACATAGCCCTGATTTTTCCAATGCGCAGCTCTTTGCAAAAGAGAGATATTGGCAAGGAAAAGCTGTCTTGTACCTTTGCATTTTTCTCCCAAACGAAGGACACTAGAAAGAAAATTTTAAAGCCTCCTGTTAGGCCATCATCTACACGACATAGCCCTGATTTTTCCAATGCGCAGCTCTTTGCAAAAGAGAGATATTGGCAAGGAAAAGCTGTCTTGTACCATTGCATTTTTCTCCCAAACGAAGGACACTAGAAAGAAAATTTTAAAGCCTCCTGTTAAGCCATCATCTACACGACATAGCCCTGAATTTTCCAATGCGTAGCTCTTTGCAAAAGAGAGATATTGGCAAGGAAAAGCTGTCTTGTACCTTTGCATTTTTCTCCCAAACGAAGGACACTAGAATTGAAATTTTAAAGCCTCCTGTTAGGCCATCATCTACACGACATAGCCCTGAATTTTCCAATGCGCAGCTCTTTGCAAAAGATAGATATTGGCAAGGAAAAGCTGTCTTGTACCATTGCATTTTTCTCCCAAACGAAGGACACTAGAAAGAAAATTTTAAAGCCTCCTGTTAGGCCATCATCTACACGACATAGCCCTGAATTTTCCAATGCGCAGCTCTTTGCAAAAGAGAGATATTGGCAAGGAAAAGCTGTCTTGTACCATTGCATTTTTCTCCCAAACGAAGGACACTAGAAAGAAAATTTTAAAGCCTCCTGTTAGGCCATCATCTACACGACATAGCCCTGAATTTTCCAATGCGCAGCTCTTTGCAAAAGAGAGATATTGGCAAGGAAAAGCTGTCTTGTACCTTTGCATTTTTCTCCCAAACGAAGGACACTAGAATTAAAATTTTAAAGCCTCCTGTTAGGCCATCATCTACACGACATAGCCCTGAATTTTCCAATGCGTAGCTCTTTGCAAAAGAGAGATATTGGCAAGGAAAAGCTATCTTGTACCTTTGCATTTTTCTCCAAAACGAAGGACACTAGAATTAAAATTTTAAAGCCTCCTGTTAGGCCATCATCTACACGACATAGACCTGAATTTTCCAATGCGCAGCTCTTTGCAAAAGAGAGATATTGGCAAGGAAAAGCTGTCTTGTACCATTGCATTTTTCTCCCAAACGAAGGACACTAGAAAGAAAAATTTAAAGCCTCCTGTTAGGCCATCATCTACACGACATAGCCCTGAATTTTCCAATGCGCAGCTCTTTGCAAAAGAGAGATATTGGCAAGGAAAAGCTGTCTTGTACCTTTGCATTTTTCTCCCAAACGAAGGTCACTAGAAAGAAAATTTTAAAGCCTCCTGTTAGGCCATCATCTACACGACATAGCCCTGAATTTTCCAATGCGCAGCTCTTTGCAAAAGAGAGATATTGGCAAGGAAAAGCTGTCTTGTACCTTTGCATTTTTCTCCCAAACGAAGGACACTAGAAAGAAAATTTTAAAGCCTCCTGTTAGGCCATCATCTACACGACATAGCCCTGAATTTTCCAATGCGTAGCTCTTTGCAAAAGAGAGATATTGGCAAGGAAAAGCTGTCTTGTACCTTTGCATTTTTCTCCCAAACGAAGGACACTAGAAAGAAAATTTTAAAGCCTCCTGTTAGGCCATCATCTACACGACATAGCCCTGAATTTTCCAATGCGCAGCTCTTTGCAAAAGAGAGATATTGGCAAGGAAAAGCTGTCTTGTACCTTTGCATTTTTCTCCCAAACGAAGGACACTAGAAAGAAAATTTTAAAGCCTCCTGTTAGGCCATCATCTACACGACATAGCCCTGATTTTTCCAATGCGCAGCTCTTTGCAAAAGAGAGATATTGGCAAGGAAAAGCTGTCTTGTACCATTGCATTTTTCTCCCAAACGAAGGACACTAGAAAGAAAATTTTAAAGCCTCCTGTTAGGCCATCATCTACACGACATAGCCCTGAATTTTCCAATGCGCAGCTCTTTGCAAAAGAGAGATATTGGCAAGGAAAAGCTGTCTTGTACCTTTGCATTTTTCTCCCAAACGAAGGACACTAGAAAGAAAAATTTAAAGCCTCCTGTTAGGCCATCTTCTACACGACATAGCCCTGATTTTTCCAATGCGCAGCTCTTTTCAAAAGAGAGATATTGGCAAGGAAAAGCTGTCAGGTACCTTTGCATTTTTCTCCCAAACGAAGGACACTAGAATTAAAATTTTAAAGCCTCCTGTTAGGCCATCATCTACACGACATAGCCCTGAATTTTCCAATGCGCAGCTCTTTGCAAAAGAGAGATATTGGCAAGGAAAAGCTGTCTTGTACCTTTGCATTTTTCTCCCAAACGAAGGTCATTAGAAAGAAAATTTTAAAGCCTCCTGTTAGGCCATCATCTACACGACATAGCCCTGAATTTTCCAATGCGTAGCTCTTTGCAAAAGAGAGATATTGGCAAGGAAAAGCTGTCTTGTACCTTTGCATTTTTCTCCCAAACGAAGGACACTAGAATTGAAATTTTAAAGCCTCCTGTTAGGCCATCATCTACACGACATAGCCCTGAATTTTCCAATGCGCAGCTCTTTGCAAAAGAGAGATATTGGCAAGGAAAAGCTGTCTTGTACCATTGCATTTTTCTCCCAAACGAAGGACACTAGAAAGAAAATTTTAAAGCCTCCTGTTAGGCCATCATCTACACGACATAGCCCTGAATTTTCCAATGCGCAGCTCTTTGCAAAAGAGAGATATTGGCAAGTAAAAGCTGTCTTGTACCATTGCATTTTTCTCCCAAACGAAGGATACTAGAAAGAAAATTTTAAAGCCTCCTGTTAGGCCATCATCTACACGACATAGCCCTGAATTTTCCAATGCGCAGCTCTTTGCAAAAGAGAGATATTGGCAAGGAAAAGCTGTCTTGTACCTTTGCATTTTTCTCCCAAACGAAGGACACTAGAATTAAAATTTTAAAGCCTCCTGTTAGGCCATCATCTACACGACATAGCCCTGAATTTTCCAATGCGTAGCTCTTTGCAAAAGAGAGATATTGGCAAGGAAAAGCTGTCTTGTACCTTTGCATTTTTCTCCCAAACGAAGGACACTAGAATTAAAATTTTAAAGCCTCCTGTTAGGCCATCATCTACACGACATAGCCCTGAATTTTCCAATGCGTAGCTCTTTGCAAAAGAGAGATATTGGCAAGGAAAAGCTGTCTTGTACCTTTGCATTTTTCTCCCAAACGAAGGACACTAGAATTAAAATTTTAAAGCCTCCTGTTAGGCCATCATCTACACGACATAGCCCTGATTTTTCCAATGCGCAGCTCTTTGCAAAAGAGAGATATTGGCAAGGAAAAGCTGTCTTGTACCTTTGCATTTTTCTCCCAAACGAAGGACACTAGAAAGAAAATTTTAAAGCCTCCTGTTAGGCCATCATCTACACGACATAGCCCTGATTTTTCCAATGCGCAGCTCTTTGCAAAAGAGAGATATTGGCAAGGAAAAGCTGTCTTGTACCATTGCATTTTTCTCCCAAACGAAGGACACTAGAAAGAAAATTTTAAAGCCTCCTGTTAAGCCATCATCTACACGACATAGCCCTGAATTTTCCAATGCGCAGCTCTTTGCAAAAGAGAGATATTGGCAAGGAAAAGCTGTCTTGTACCATTGCATTTTTCTCCCAAACGAAGGACACTAGAAAGAAAATTTTAAAGCCTCCTGTTAGGCCATCATCTACACGACATAGCCCTGAATTTTCCAATGCGTAGCTCTTTGCAAAAGAGAGATATTGGCAAGGAAAAGCTGTCTTGTACCTTTGCATTTTTCTCCCAAACGAAGGACACTAGAATTGAAATTTTAAAGCCTCCTGTTAGGCCATCATCTACACGACATAGCCCTGAATTTTCCAATGCGCAGCTCTTTGCAAAAGATAGATATTGGCAAGGAAAAGCTGTCTTGTACCATTGCATTTTTCTCCCAAACGAAGGACACTAGAAAGAAAATTTTAAAGCCTCCTGTTAGGCCATCATCTACACGACATAGCCCTGAATTTTCCAATGCGCAGCTCTTTGCAAAAGAGAGATATTGGCAAGGAAAAGCTGTCTTGTACCATTGCATTTTTCTCCCAAACGAAGGACACTAGAAAGAAAATTTTAAAGCCTCCTGTTAGGCCATCATCTACACGACATAGCCCTGAATTTTCCAATGCGCAGCTCTTTGCAAAAGAGAGATATTGGCAAGGAAAAGCTGTCTTGTACCTTTGCATTTTTCTCCCAAACGAAGGACACTAGAATTAAAATTTTAAAGCCTCCTGTTAGGCCATCATCTACACGACATAGCCCTGAATTTTCCAATGCGTAGCTCTTTGCAAAAGAGAGATATTGGCAAGGAAAAGCTGTCTTGTACCTTTGCATTTTTCTCCCAAACGAAGGACACTAGAATTAAAATTTTAAAGCCTCCTGTTAGGCCATCATCTACACGACATAGCCCTGAATTTTCCAATGCGTAGCTCTTTGCAAAAGAGAGATATTGGCAAGGAAAAGCTGTCTTGTACCTTTGCATTTTTCTCCCAAACGAAGGACACTAGAATTAAAATTTTAAAGCCTCCTGTTAGGCCATCATCTACACGACATAGCCCTGATTTTTCCAATGCGCAGCTCTTTGCAAAAGAGAGATATTGGCAAGGAAAAGCTGTCTTGTACCTTTGCATTTTTCTCCCAAACGAAGGACACTAGAAAGAAAATTTTAAAGCCTCCTGTTAGGCCATCATCTACACGACATAGCCCTGATTTTTCCAATGCGCAGCTCTTTGCAAAAGAGAGATATTGGCAAGGAAAAGCTGTCTTGTACCATTGCATTTTTCTCCCAAACGAAGGACACTAGAAAGAAAATTTTAAAGCCTCCTGTTAAGCCATCATCTACACGACATAGCCCTGAATTTTCCAATGCGCAGCTCTTTGCAAAAGAGAGATATTGGCAAGGAAAAGCTGTCTTGTACCATTGCATTTTTCTCCCAAACGAAGGACACTAGAAAGAAAATTTTAAAGCCTCCTGTTAGGCCATCATCTACACGACATAGCCCTGAATTTTCCAATGCGTAGCTCTTTGCAAAAGAGAGATATTGGCAAGGAAAAGCTGTCTTGTACCTTTGCATTTTTCTCCCAAACGAAGGACACTAGAATTGAAATTTTAAAGCCTCCTGTTAGGCCATCATCTACACGACATAGCCCTGAATTTTCCAATGCGCAGCTCTTTGCAAAAGATAGATATTGGCAAGGAAAAGCTGTCTTGTACCATTGCATTTTTCTCCCAAACGAAGGACACTAGAAAGAAAATTTTAAAGCCTCCTGTTAGGCCATCATCTACACGACATAGCCCTGAATTTTCCAATGCGCAGCTCTTTGCAAAAGAGAGATATTGGCAAGGAAAAGCTGTCTTGTACCATTGCATTTTTCTCCCAAACGAAGGACACTAGAAAGAAAATTTTAAAGCCTCCTGTTAGGCCATCATCTACACGACATAGCCCTGAATTTTCCAATGCGCAGCTCTTTGCAAAAGAGAGATATTGGCAAGGAAAAGCTGTCTTGTACCTTTGCATTTTTCTCCCAAACGAAGGACACTAGAATTAAAATTTTAAAGCCTCCTGTTAGGCCATCATCTACACGACATAGCCCTGAATTTTCCAATGCGTAGCTCTTTGCAAAAGAGAGATATTGGCAAGGAAAAGCTATCTTGTACCTTTGCATTTTTCTCCAAAACGAAGGACACTAGAATTAAAATTTTAAAGCCTCCTGTTAGGCCATCATCTACACGACATAGACCTGAATTTTCCAATGCGCAGCTCTTTGCAAAAGAGAGATATTGGCAAGGAAAAGCTGTCTTGTACCATTGCATTTTTCTCCCAAACGAAGGACACTAGAAAGAAAAATTTAAAGCCTCCTGTTAGGCCATCATCTACACGACATAGCCCTGAATTTTCCAATGCGCAGCTCTTTGCAAAAGAGAGATATTGGCAAGGAAAAGCTGTCTTGTACCTTTGCATTTTTCTCCCAAACGAAGGTCACTAGAAAGAAAATTTTAAAGCCTCCTGTTAGGCCATCATCTACACGACATAGCCCTGAATTTTCCAATGCGCAGCTCTTTGCAAAAGAGAGATATTGGCAAGGAAAAGCTGTCTTGTACCTTTGCATTTTTCTCCCAAACGAAGGACACTAGAAAGAAAATTTTAAAGCCTCCTGTTAGGCCATCATCTACACGACATAGCCCTGAATTTTCCAATGCGTAGCTCTTTGCAAAAGAGAGATATTGGCAAGGAAAAGCTGTCTTGTACCTTTGCATTTTTCTCCCAAACGAAGGACACTAGAAAGAAAATTTTAAAGCCTCCTGTTAGGCCATCATCTACACGACATAGCCCTGAATTTTCCAATGCGCAGCTCTTTGCAAAAGAGAGATATTGGCAAGGAAAAGCTGTCTTGTACCTTTGCATTTTTCTCCCAAACGAAGGACACTAGAAAGAAAATTTTAAAGCCTCCTGTTAGGCCATCATCTACACGACATAGCCCTGATTTTTCCAATGCGCAGCTCTTTGCAAAAGAGAGATATTGGCAAGGAAAAGCTGTCTTGTACCATTGCATTTTTCTCCCAAACGAAGGACACTAGAAAGAAAATTTTAAAGCCTCCTGTTAGGCCATCATCTACACGACATAGCCCTGAATTTTCCAATGCGCAGCTCTTTGCAAAAGAGAGATATTGGCAAGGAAAAGCTGTCTTGTACCTTTGCATTTTTCTCCCAAACGAAGGACACTAGAAAGAAAAATTTAAAGCCTCCTGTTAGGCCATCTTCTACACGACATAGCCCTGATTTTTCCAATGCGCAGCTCTTTTCAAAAGAGAGATATTGGCAAGGAAAAGCTGTCAGGTACCTTTGCATTTTTCTCCCAAACGAAGGACACTAGAATTAAAATTTTAAAGCCTCCTGTTAGGCCATCATCTACACGACATAGCCCTGAATTTTCCAATGCGCAGCTCTTTGCAAAAGAGAGATATTGGCAAGGAAAAGCTGTCTTGTACCTTTGCATTTTTCTCCCAAACGAAGGTCACTAGAAAGAAAATTTTAAAGCCTCCTGTTAGGCCATCATCTACACGACATAGCCCTGAATTTTCCAATGCGTAGCTCTTTGCAAAAGAGAGATATTGGCAAGGAAAAGCTATCTTGTACCTTTGCATTTTTCTCCCAAACAAAGGACACTAGAATTAAAATTTTAAAGCCTCCTGTTAGGCCATCATCTACACGACATAGCCCTGAATTTTCCAATGCGCAGCTCTTTGCAAAAGAGAGATATTGGCAAGGAAAAGCTGTCTTGTACCATTGCATTTTTCTCCCAAACGAAGGACACTAGAAAGAAAATTTTAAAGCCTCCTGTTAGGCCATCATCTACACGACATAGCCCTGAATTTTCCAATGCGCAGCTCTTTGCAAAAGAGAGATATTGGCAAGGAAAAGCTGTCTTGTACCTTTGCATTTTTCTCCCAAACGAAGGACACTAGAAAGAAAATTTTAAAGCCTCCTGTTAGGCCATCATCTACACGACATAGCCCTGAAATTTCCAATGCGTAGCTCTTTGCAAAAGAGAGATATTGGCAAGGAAAAGCTGTCTTGTACCTTTGCATTTTTCTCCCAAACGAAGGACACTAGAAAGAAAATTTTAAAGCCTCCTGTTAGGCCATCATCTACACGACATAGCCCTGATTTTTCCAATGCGCAGCTCTTTGCAAAAGAGAGATATTGGCAAGGAAAAGCTGTCTTGTACCATTGCATTTTTCTCCCAAACGAAGGACACTAGAAAGAAAATTTTAAAGCCTCCTGTTAGGCCATCATCTACACGACATAGCCCTGAATTTTCCAATGCGCAGCTCTTTGCAAAAGAGAGATATTGGCAAGGAAAAGCTGTCTTGTACCTTTGCATTTTTCTCCCAAACGAAGGACACTAGAAAGAAAATTTTAAAGCCTCCTGTTAGGCCATCATCTACACGACATAGCCCTGAATTTTCCAATGCGTAGCTCTTTGCAAAAGAGAGATATTGGCAAGGAAAAGCTGTCTTGTACCTTTGCATTTTTCTCCCAAACGAAGGACACTAGAAAGAAAATTTTAAAGCCTCCTGTTAGGCCATCATCTACACGACATAGCCCTGAATTTTCCAATGCGCAGCTCTTTGCAAAAGAGAGATATTGGCAAGGAAAAGCTGTCTTGTACCTTTGCATTTTTCTCCCAAACGAAGGACACTAGAAAGAAAATTTTAAAGCCTCCTGTTAGGCCATCATCTACACGACATAGCCCTGATTTTTCCAATGCGCAGCTCTTTGCAAAAGAGAGATATTGGCAAGGAAAAGCTGTCTTGTACCATTGCATTTTTCTCCCAAACGAAGGACACTAGAAAGAAAATTTTAAAGCCTCCTGTTAGGCCATCATCTACACGACATAGCCCTGAATTTTCCAATGCGCAGCTCTTTGCAAAAGAGAGATATTGGCAAGGAAAAGCTGTCTTGTACCTTTGCATTTTTCTCCCAAACGAAGGACACTAGAAAGAAAAATTTAAAGCCTCCTGTTAGGCCATCTTCTACACGACATAGCCCTGATTTTTCCAATGCGCAGCTCTTTTCAAAAGAGAGATATTGGCAAGGAAAAGCTGTCAGGTACCTTTGCATTTTTCTCCCAAACGAAGGACACTAGAATTAAAATTTTAAAGCCTCCTGTTAGGCCATCATCTACACGACATAGCCCTGAATTTTCCAATGCGCAGCTCTTTGCAAAAGAGAGATATTGGCAAGGAAAAGCTGTCTTGTACCTTTGCATTTTTCTCCCAAACGAAGGTCACTAGAAAGAAAATTTTAAAGCCTCCTGTTAGGCCATCATCTACACGACATAGCCCTGAATTTTCCAATGCGTAGCTCTTTGCAAAAGAGAGATATTGGCAAGGAAAAGCTATCTTGTACCTTTGCATTTTTCTCCCAAACAAAGGACACTAGAATTAAAATTTTAAAGCCTCCTGTTAGGCCATCATCTACACGACATAGCCCTGAATTTTCCAATGCGCAGCTCTTTGCAAAAGAGAGATATTGGCAAGGAAAAGCTGTCTTGTACCATTGCATTTTTCTCCCAAACGAAGGACACTAGAAAGAAAATTTTAAAGCCTCCTGTTAGGCCATCATCTACACGACATAGCCCTGAATTTTCCAATGCGCAGCTCTTTGCAAAAGAGAGATATTGGCAAGGAAAAGCTGTCTTGTACCTTTGCATTTTTCTCCCAAACGAAGGACACTAGAAAGAAAATTTTAAAGCCTCCTGTTAGGCCATCATCTACACGACATAGCCCTGAAATTTCCAATGCGTAGCTCTTTGCAAAAGAGAGATATTGGCAAGGAAAAGCTGTCTTGTACCTTTGCATTTTTCTCCCAAACGAAGGACACTAGAAAGAAAATTTTAAAGCCTCCTGTTAGGCCATCATCTACACGACATAGCCCTGATTTTTCCAATGCGCAGCTCTTTGCAAAAGAGAGATATTGGCAAGGAAAAGCTGTCTTGTACCATTGCATTTTTCTCCCAAACGAAGGACACTAGAAAGAAAATTTTAAAGCCTCCTGTTAGGCCATCATCTACACGACATAGCCCTGAATTTTCCAATGCGCAGCTCTTTGCAAAAGAGAGATATTGGCAAGGAAAAGCTGTCTTGTACCTTTGCATTTTTCTCCCAAACGAAGGACACTAGAAAGAAAATTTTAAAGCCTCCTGTTAGGCCATCATCTACACGACATAGCCCTGAATTTTCCAATGCGTAGCTCTTTGCAAAAGAGAGATATTGGCAAGGAAAAGCTGTCTTGTACCTTTGCATTTTTCTCCCAAACGAAGGACACTAGAAAGAAAATTTTAAAGCCTCCTGTTAGGCCATCATCTACACGACATAGCCCTGATTTTTCCAATGCGCAGCTCTTTGCAAAAGAGAGATATTGGCAAGGAAAAGCTGTCTTGTACCATTGCATTTTTCTCCCAAACGAAGGACACTAGAAAGAAAATTTTAAAGCCTCCTGTTAGGCCATCATCTACACGACATAGCCCTGAATTTTCCAATGCGCAGCTCTTTGCAAAAGAGAGATATTGGCAAGGAAAAGCTGTCTTGTACCTTTGCATTTTTCTCCCAAACGAAGGACACTAGAATTAAAATTTTAAAGCCTCCTGTTAGGCCATCATCTACACGACATAGCCCTGAATTTTCCAATGCGTAGCTCTTTGCAAAAGAGAGATATTGGCAAGGAAAAGCTGTCTTGTACCTTTGCATTTTTCTCCCAAACGAAGGACACTAGAAAGAAAATTTTAAAGCCTCCTGTTAGGCCATCATCTACACGACATAGCCCTGATTTTTCCAATGCGCAGCTCTTTGCAAAAGAGAGATATTGGCAAGGAAAAGCTGTCTTGTACCATTGCATTTTTCTCCCAAACGAAGGACACTAGAAAGAAAATTGTAAAGCCTCCTGTTAGGCCATCATCTACACGACATAGCCCTGAATTTTCCAATGCGCAGCTCTTTGCAAAAGAGAGATATTGGCAAGGAAAAGCTGTCTTGTACCTTTGCATTTTTCTCCCAAACGAAGGACATTAGAATTGAAATTTTAAAGCCTCCTGTTAGGCCATCATCTACACGACATAGCCCTGAATTTTCCAATGCGTAGCTCTTTGCAAAAGAGAGATATTGGCAAGGAAAAGCTGTCTTGTACCTTTGCATTTTTCTCCCAAACGAAGGACACTAGAATTAAAATTTTAAAGCCTCCTGTTAGGCCATCATCTACACGACATAGCCCTGAATTTTCCAATGCGTAGCTCTTTGCAAAAGAGAGATATTGGCAAGGAAAAGCTGTCTTGTACCTTTGCATTTTTCTCCCAAACGAAGGACACTAGAATTGAAATTTTAAAGCCTCCTGTTAGGCCATCATCTACACGACATAGCCCTGAATTTTCCAATGCGCAGCTCTTTGCAAAAGAGAGATATTGGCAAGGAAAAGCTGTCTTGTACCATTGCATTTTTCTCCCAAACGAAGGACACTAGAAAGAAAATTTTAAAGCCTCCTGTTAGGCCATCATCTACACGACATAGCCCTGAATTTTCCAATGCGCAGCTCTTTGCAAAAGAGATATATTGGCAAGCAAAAGCTGTCTTGTACCATTGCATTTTTCTCATAAACGAAGGACACTAGAAAGAAAATTTTAAAGCCTCCTGTTAGGCCATCATCTACACGACATAGCCCTGAATTTTCCAATGCGTAGCTCTTTGCAAAAGAGAGATATTGGCAAGGAAAAGCTGTCTTGTACCTTTGCATTTTTCTCCCAAACGAAGGACACTAGAATTAAAATTTTAAAGCCTCCTGTTAGGCCATCATCTACACGACATAGCCCTGAATTTTCCAATGCGTAGCTCTTTGCAAAAGAGAGATATTGGCAAGGAAAAGCTGTCTTGTACCTTTGCATTTTTCTCCCAAACGAAGGACACTAGAATTAAAATTTTAAAGCCTCCTGTTAGGCCATCATCTACACGACATAGCCCTGATTTTTCCAATGCGCAGCTCTTTGCAAAAGAGAGATATTGGCAAGGAAAAGCTGTCTTGTACCATTGCATTTTTCTCCCAAACGAAGGACACTAGAAAGAAAATTTTAAAGCCTCCTGTTAGGCCATCATCTACACGACATAGCCCTGATTTTTCCAATGCGCAGCTCTTTGCAAAAGAGAGATATTGGCAAGGAAAAGCTGTCTTGTACCATTGCATTTTTCTCCCAAACGAAGGACACTAGAAAGAAAATTTTAAAGCCTCCTGTTAAGCCATCATCTACACGACATAGCCCTGAATTTTCCAATGCGCAGCTCTTTGCAAAAGAGAGATATTGGCAAGGAAAAGCTGTCTTGTACCATTGCATTTTTCTCCCAAACGAAGGACACTAGAAATAAAATTTTAAAGCCCCCTGTTAGGCCATCATCTACACGACATAGCCCTGAATTTTCCAATGCGTAGCTCTTTGCAAAAGAGAGATATTGGCAAGGAAAAGCTGTCTTGTACCTTTGCATTTTTCTCCCAAACGAAGGACACTAGAATTGAAATTTTAAAGCCTCCTGTTAGGCCATCATCTACACGACATAGCCCTGAATTTTCCAATGCGCAGCTCTTTGCAAAAGATAGATATTGGCAAGGAAAAGCTGTCTTGTACCATTGCATTTTTCTCCCAAACGAAGGACACTAGAAAGAAAATTTTAAAGCCTCCTGTTAGGCCATCATCTACACGACATAGCCCTGAATTTTCCAATGCGCAGCTCTTTGCAAAAGAGAGATATTGGCAAGGAAAAGCTGTCTTGTACCATTGCATTTTTCTCCCAAACGAAGGACACTAGAATTAAAATTTTAAAGCCTCCTGTTAGGCCATCATCTACACGACATAGCCCTGAATTTTCCAATGCGTAGCTCTTTGCAAAAGAGAGATATTGGCAAGGAAAATCTGTCTTGTACCTTTGCATTTTTCTCCCAAACGAAGGACACTAGAAAGAAAATTTTAAAGCCTCCTGTTAGGCCATCATCTACACGACATAGCCCTGATTTTTCCAATGCGCAGCTCTTTGCAAAAGAGAGATATTGGCAAGGAAAAGCTGTCTTGTACCATTGCATTTTTCTCCCAAACGAAGGACACTAGAAAGAAAATTTTAAAGCCTCCTGTTAGGCCATCATCTACACGACATAGCCCTGAATTTTCCAATGCGCAGCTCTTTGCAAAAGAGAGATATTGGCAAGGAAAAGCTGTCTTGTACCTTTGCATTTTTCTCCCAAACGAAGGACACTAGAATTAAAATTTTAAAGCCTCCTGTTAGGCCATCATCTACACGACATAGCCCTGAATTTTCCAATGCGCAGCTCTTTGCAAAAGAGAGATATTGGCAAGGAAAAGCTGTCTTGTACCTTTGCATTTTTCTCCCAAACGAAGGACACTAGAATTAAAATTTTAAAGCCTCCTGTTATGCCATCATCTACACGACATAGCCCTGAATTTTCCAATGCGCAGCTCTTTGCAAAAGAGAGATATTGGCAAGTAAAAGCTGTCTTGTACCATTGCATTTTTCTCCCAAACGAAGGACACTAGAAAGAAAATTTTAAAGCCTCCTGTTAGGCCATCATCTACACGACATAGCCCTGAATTTTCCAATGCGTAGCTCTTTGCAAAAGAGAGATATTGGCAAGGAAAAGCTGTCTTGTACCATTGCATTTTTCTCCCAAACGAAGGACACTAGAAAGAAAATTTTAAAGCCTCCTGTTAGGCCATCATCTACACGACATAGCCCTGAATTTTCCAATGCGCAGCTCTTTGCAAAAGAGAGATATTGGCAAGGAAAAGCTGTCTTGTACCTTTGCATTTTTCTCCCAAACGAAGGACACTAGAATTAAAATTTTAAAGCCTCCTGTTAGGCCATCATCTACACGACATAGCCCTGAATTTTCCAATGCGTAGCTCTTTGCAAAAGAGAGATATTGGCAAGGAAAAGCTGTCTTGTACCTTTGCATTTTTCTCCCAAACGAAGGACACTAGAATTAAAATTTTAAAGCCTCCTGTTAGGCCATCATCTACACGACATAGCCCTGAATTTTCGAAAGCGTAGCTCTTTGCAAAAGAGAGATATTGGCAAGGAAAAGCTGTCTTGTACCTTTGCATTTTTCTCCCAAACGAAGGACACTAGAATTAAAATTTTAAAGCCTCCTGTTAGGCCATCATCTACACGACATAGCCCTGATTTTTCCAATGCGCAGCTCTTTGCAAAAGAGAGATATTGGCAAGGAAAAGCTGTCTTGTACCATTGCATTTTTCTCCCAAACGAAGGACACTAGAAAGAAAATTTTAAAGCCTCCTGTTAGGCCATCATCTACACGACATAGCCCTGAATTTTCCAATGCGTAGCTCTTTGCAAAAGAGAGATATTGGCAAGGAAAAGCTGTCTTGTACCATTGCATTTTTCTCCCAAACGAAGGACACTAGAAAGAAAATTTTAAAGCCTCCTGTTAGGCCATCATCTACACGACATAGCCCTGAATTTTCCAATGCGCAGCTCTTTGCAAAAGAGAGATATTGGCAAGGAAAAGCTGTCTTGTACCTTTGCATTTTTCTCCCAAACGAAGGACACTAGAATTAAAATTTTAAAGCCTCCTGTTAGGCCATCATCTACACGACATAGCCCTGAATTTTCCAATGCGTAGCTCTTTGCAAAAGAGAGATATTGGCAAGGAAAAGCTGTCTTGTACCTTTGCATTTTTCTCCCAAACGAAGGACACTAGAATTAAAATTTTAAAGCCTCCTGTTAGGCCATCATCTACACGACATAGCCCTGAATTTTCGAAAGCGTAGCTCTTTGCAAAAGAGAGATATTGGCAAGGAAAAGCTGTCTTGTACCTTTGCATTTTTCTCCCAAACGAAGGACACTAGAATTAAAATTTTAAAGCCTCCTGTTAGGCCATCATCTACACGACATAGCCCTGATTTTTCCAATGCGCAGCTCTTTGCAAAAGAGAGATATTGGCAAGGAAAAGCTGTCTTGTACCATTGCATTTTTCTCCCAAACGAAGGACACTAGAAAGAAAATTTTAAAGCCTCCTGTTAGGCCATCATCTACACGACATAGCCCTGATTTTTCCAATGCGCAGCTCTTTGCAAAAGAGAGATATTGGCAAGGAAAAGCTGTCTTGTACCATTGCATTTTTCTCCCAAACGAAGGACACTAGAAAGAAAATTTTAAAGCCTCCTGTTAAGCCATCATCTACACGACATAGCCCTGAATTTTCCAATGCGCAGCTCTTTGCAAAAGAGAGATATTGGCAAGGAAAAGCTGTCTTGTACCATTGCATTTTTCTCCCAAACGAAGGACACTAGAAAGAAAATTTTAAAGCCTCCTGTTAGGCCATCATCTACACGACATAGCCCTGAATTTTCCAATGCGTAGCTCTTTGCAAAAGAGAGATATTGGCAAGGAAAAGCTGTCTTGTACCTTTGCATTTTTCTCCCAAACGAAGGACATTAGAATTGAAATTTTAAAGCCTCCTGTTAGGCCATCATCTACACGACATAGCCCTGAATTTTCCAATGCGCAGCTCTTTGCAAAAGATAGATATTGGCAAGGAAAAGCTGTCTTGTACCATTGCATTTTTCTCCCAAACGAAGGACACTAGAAAGAAAATTTTAAAGCCTCCTGTTAGGCCATCATCTACACGACATAGCCCTGAATTTTCCAATGCGCAGCTCTTTGCAAAAGAGAGATATTGGCAAGGAAAAGCTGTCTTGTACCATTGCATTTTTCTCCCAAACGAAGGACACTAGAAAGAAAATTTTAAAGCCTCCTGTTAGGCCATCATCTACACGACATAGCCCTGTATTTTCCAATGCGTAGCTCTTTGCAAAAGAGAGATATTGGCAAGGAAAAGCTGTCTTGTACCATTGCATTTTTCTCCCAAACGAAGGACACTAGAAAGAAACTTTTAAAGCCTCCTGTTAGGCCATCATCTACACGACATAGCCCTGAATTTTCCAATGCGCAGCTCTTTGCAAAAGAGAGATATTGGCAAGGAAAAGCTGTCTTGTACCTTTGCATTTTTCTCCCAAACGAAGGACACTAGAATTAAAATTTTAAAGCCTCCTGTTAGGCCATCATCTACACGACATAGCCCTGAATTTTCCAATGCGTAGCTCTTTGCAAAAGAGAGATATTGGCAAGGAAAAGCTGTCTTGTACCTTTGCATTTTTCTCCCAAACGAAGGACACTAGAATTAAAATTTTAAAGCCTCCTGTTAGGCCATCATCTACACGACATAGCCCTGAATTTTCCAATGCGCAGCTCTTTGCAAAAGAGAGATATTGGCAAGGAAAAGCTGTCTTGTACCTTTGCATTTTTCTCCCAAACGAAGGACACTAGAATTAAAATTTTAAAGCCTCCTGTTATGCCATCATCTACACGACATAGCCCTGAATTTTCCAATGCGCAGCTCTTTGCAAAAGAGAGATATTGGCAAGTAAAAGCTGTCTTGTACCATTGCATTTTTCTCCCAAACGAAGGACACTAGAAAGAAAATTTTAAAGCCTCCTGTTAGGCCATCATCTACACGACATAGCCCTGAATTTTCCAATGCGTAGCTCTTTGCAAAAGAGAGATATTGGCAAGGAAAAGCTGTCTTGTACCATTGCATTTTTCTCCCAAACGAAGGACACTAGAAAGAAAATTTTAAAGCCTCCTGTTAGGCCATCATCTACACGACATAGCCCTGAATTTTCCAATGCGCAGCTCTTTGCAAAAGAGAGATATTGGCAAGGAAAAGCTGTCTTGTACCTTTGCATTTTTCTCCCAAACGAAGGACACTAGAATTAAAATTTTAAAGCCTCCTGTTAGGCCATCATCTACACGACATAGCCCTGAATTTTCCAATGCGTAGCTCTTTGCAAAAGAGAGATATTGGCAAGGAAAAGCTGTCTTGTACCTTTGCATTTTTCTCCCAAACGAAGGACACTAGAATTAAAATTTTAAAGCCTCCTGTTAGGCCATCATCTACACGACATAGCCCTGAATTTTCGAAAGCGTAGCTCTTTGCAAAAGAGAGATATTGGCAAGGAAAAGCTGTCTTGTACCTTTGCATTTTTCTCCCAAACGAAGGACACTAGAATTAAAATTTTAAAGCCTCCTGTTAGGCCATCATCTACACGACATAGCCCTGATTTTTCCAATGCGCAGCTCTTTGCAAAAGAGAGATATTGGCAAGGAAAAGCTGTCTTGTACCATTGCATTTTTCTCCCAAACGAAGGACACTAGAAAGAAAATTTTAAAGCCTCCTGTTAGGCCATCATCTACACGACATAGCCCTGATTTTTCCAATGCGCAGCTCTTTGCAAAAGAGAGATATTGGCAAGGAAAAGCTGTCTTGTACCATTGCATTTTTCTCCCAAACGAAGGACACTAGAAAGAAAATTTTAAAGCCTCCTGTTAAGCCATCATCTACACGACATAGCCCTGAATTTTCCAATGCGCAGCTCTTTGCAAAAGAGAGATATTGGCAAGGAAAAGCTGTCTTGTACCATTGCATTTTTCTCCCAAACGAAGGACACTAGAAAGAAAATTTTAAAGCCTCCTGTTAGGCCATCATCTACACGACATAGCCCTGAATTTTCCAATGCGTAGCTCTTTGCAAAAGAGAGATATTGGCAAGGAAAAGCTGTCTTGTACCTTTGCATTTTTCTCCCAAACGAAGGACATTAGAATTGAAATTTTAAAGCCTCCTGTTAGGCCATCATCTACACGACATAGCCCTGAATTTTCCAATGCGCAGCTCTTTGCAAAAGATAGATATTGGCAAGGAAAAGCTGTCTTGTACCATTGCATTTTTCTCCCAAACGAAGGACACTAGAAAGAAAATTTTAAAGCCTCCTGTTAGGCCATCATCTACACGACATAGCCCTGAATTTTCCAATGCGCAGCTCTTTGCAAAAGAGAGATATTGGCAAGGAAAAGCTGTCTTGTACCATTGCATTTTTCTCCCAAACGAAGGACACTAGAAAGAAAATTTTAAAGCCTCCTGTTAGGCCATCATCTACACGACATAGCCCTGAATTTTCCAATGCGTAGCTCTTTGCAAAAGAGAGATATTGGCAAGGAAAAGCTGTCTTGTACCATTGCATTTTTCTCCCAAACGAAGGACACTAGAAAGAAACTTTTAAAGCCTCCTGTTAGGCCATCATCTACACGACATAGCCCTGAATTTTCCAATGCGCAGCTCTTTGCAAAAGAGAGATATTGGCAAGGAAAAGCTGTCTTGTACCTTTGCATTTTTCTCCCAAACGAAGGACACTAGAATTAAAATTTTAAAGCCTCCTGTTAGGCCATCATCTACACGACATAGCCCTGAATTTTCCAATGCGTAGCTCTTTGCAAAAGAGAGATATTGGCAAGGAAAAGCTATCTTGTACCTTTGCATTTTTCTCCCAAACGAAGGACACTAGAATTAAAATTTTAAAGCCTCCTGTTAGGCCATCATCTACACGACATAGACCTGAATTTTCCAATGCGCAGCTCTTTGCAAAAGAGAGATATTGGCAAGGAAAAGCTGTCTTGTACCATTGCATTTTTCTCCCAAACGAAGGACACTAGAAAGAAAAATTTAAAGCCTCCTGTTAGGCCATCATCTACACGACATAGCCCTGAATTTTCCAATGCGCAGCTCTTTGCAAAAGAGAGATATTGGCAAGGAAAAGCTGTCTTGTACCTTTGCATTTTTCTCCCAAACGAAGGTCACTAGAAAGAAAATTTTAAAGCCTCCTGTTAGGCCATCATCTACACGACATAGCCCTGAATTTTCCAATGCGTAGCTCTTTGCAAAAGATAGATATTGATAAGGAAAAGCTGTCTTGTACCATTGCATTTTTCTCCCAAACAAAGGACACTAGAAAGAAAATTTTAAAGCCTCCTGTTAGACCATCATCTACACGATATAGCCCTGAATTTTCCAATGCACAGCTCTTTGCAAAAGAGAGATATTGGCAAGGAAAAGCTGTCTTGTACCTTTGCATTTTTCTCCCAAACGAAGGACACAAGAAAGAAAATTTTAAAGCCTCCTTTAGGCCATCATCTACACGACATAGCCCTGAATTTTCCAATGCGCAGCTCTTTGCAAAAGAGAGATATTGGCAAGGAAAAGCTATCGTGTTCCTTTGCATTTTTCTCCCAAACGAAGGACACTAGAAAGAAAATTTTAAAGCCTCCTGTTAGACAATCATCTACACGGCATAGCCATGAATTTTCCAATGCGCAGCTCTTTGCAAAAGAGAGATATTGGCAAGGAAAAGCTATCTTGTACCTTTGCATTTTTCTCCCAAACGAAGGACACTAGAATTAAAATTTTAAAGCCTCCTGTTAGGCCATCATCTACACGACATAGCCCTGAATTTTCCAATGCGCAGCTCTTTGCAAAAGAGAGATATTGGCAAGGAAAAGCTGTCAGGTACCTTTGCATTTTTCTCCCAAACGAAGGACACTAGAATTAAAATTTTAAAGCCTCCTGTTAGGCCATCATCTACACGACATAGCCCTGAATTTTCCAATGCGCAGCTCTTTGCAAAAGAGAGATATTGGCAAGGAAAATCTGTCTTGTACCTTTGCATTTTTCTCCCAAACGAAGGACACTAGAAAGAAAATTTTAAAGCCTCCTGTTAGGCCATCATCTACACGACATAGCCCTGATTTTTCCAATGCGCAGCTCTTTGCAAAAGAGAGATATTGGCAAGGAAAAGCTGTCTTGTACCATTGCATTTTTCTCCCAAACGAAGGACACTAGAAAGAAAATTTTAAAGCCTCCTGTTAGGCCATCATCTACACGACATAGCCCTGAATTTTCCAATGCGCAGCTCTTTGCAAAAGAGAGATATTGGCAAGGAAAAGCTGTCTTGTACCTTTGCATTTTTCTCCCAAACGAAGGACACTAGAATTAAAATTTTAAAGCCTCCTGTTAGGCCATCATCTACACGACATAGCCCTGAATTTTCCAATGCGCAGCTCTTTGCAAAAGAGAGATATTGGCAAGGAAAAGCTGTCTTGTACCTTTGCATTTTTCTCCCAAACGAAGGACACTAGAATTAAAATTTTAAAGCCTCCTGTTATGACATCATCTACACGACATAGCCCTGAATTTTCCAATGCGCAGCTCTTTGCAAAAGAGAGATATTGGCAAGGAAAAGCTGTCTTGTACCATTGCATTTTTCTCCCAAACGAAGGACACTAGAAAGAAAATTTTAAAGCCTCCTGTTAGGCCATCATCTACACGACATAGCCCTGAATTTTCCAATGCGCAGCTCTTTGCAAAAGAGAGATATTGGCAAGGAAAAGCTGTCTTGTACCTTTGCATTTTTCTCCCAAACGAAGGACACTAGAATTAAAATTTTAAAGCCTCCTGTTAGGCCATCATCTACACGACATAGCCCTGAATTTTCCAATGCGTAGCTCTTTGCAAAAGAGAGATATTGGCAAGGAAAAGCTATCTTGTACCTTTGCATTTTTCTCCAAAACGAAGGACACTAGAATTAAAATTTTAAAGCCTCCTGTTAGGCCATCATCTACACGACATAGACCTGAATTTTCCAATGCGCAGCTCTTTGCAAAAGAGAGATATTGGCAAGGAAAAGCTGTCTTGTACCATTGCATTTTTCTCCCAAACGAAGGACACTAGAAAGAAAAATTTAAAGCCTCCTGTTAGGCCATCATCTACACGACATAGCCCTGAATTTTCCAATGCGCAGCTCTTTGCAAAAGAGAGATATTGGCAAGGAAAAGCTGTCTTGTACCTTTGCATTTTTCTCCCAAACGAAGGTCACTAGAAAGAAAATTTTAAAGCCTCCTGTTAGGCCATCATCTACACGACATAGCCCTGAATTTTCCAATGCGCAGCTCTTTGCAAAAGAGAGATATTGGCAAGGAAAAGCTGTCTTGTACCTTTGCATTTTTCTCCCAAACGAAGGACACTAGAAAGAAAATTTTAAAGCCTCCTGTTAGGCCATCATCTACACGACATAGCCCTGAATTTTCCAATGCGTAGCTCTTTGCAAAAGAGAGATATTGGCAAGGAAAAGCTGTCTTGTACCTTTGCATTTTTCTCCCAAACGAAGGACACTAGAAAGAAAATTTTAAAGCCTCCTGTTAGGCCATCATCTACACGACATAGCCCTGAATTTTCCAATGCGCAGCTCTTTGCAAAAGAGAGATATTGGCAAGGAAAAGCTGTCTTGTACCTTTGCATTTTTCTCCCAAACGAAGGACACTAGAAAGAAAATTTTAAAGCCTCCTGTTAGGCCATCATCTACACGACATAGCCCTGATTTTTCCAATGCGCAGCTCTTTGCAAAAGAGAGATATTGGCAAGGAAAAGCTGTCTTGTACCATTGCATTTTTCTCCCAAACGAAGGACACTAGAAAGAAAATTTTAAAGCCTCCTGTTAGGCCATCATCTACACGACATAGCCCTGAATTTTCCAATGCGCAGCTCTTTGCAAAAGAGAGATATTGGCAAGGAAAAGCTGTCTTGTACCTTTGCATTTTTCTCCCAAACGAAGGACACTAGAAAGAAAAATTTAAAGCCTCCTGTTAGGCCATCTTCTACACGACATAGCCCTGATTTTTCCAATGCGCAGCTCTTTTCAAAAGAGAGATATTGGCAAGGAAAAGCTGTCAGGTACCTTTGCATTTTTCTCCCAAACGAAGGACACTAGAATTAAAATTTTAAAGCCTCCTGTTAGGCCATCATCTACACGACATAGCCCTGAATTTTCCAATGCGCAGCTCTTTGCAAAAGAGAGATATTGGCAAGGAAAAGCTGTCTTGTACCTTTGCATTTTTCTCCCAAACGAAGGTCACTAGAAAGAAAATTTTAAAGCCTCCTGTTAGGCCATCATCTACACGACATAGCCCTGAATTTTCCAATGCGTAGCTCTTTGCAAAAGAGAGATATTGGCAAGGAAAAGCTATCTTGTACCTTTGCATTTTTCTCCCAAACAAAGGACACTAGAATTAAAATTTTAAAGCCTCCTGTTAGGCCATCATCTACACGACATAGCCCTGAATTTTCCAATGCGCAGCTCTTTGCAAAAGAGAGATATTGGCAAGGAAAAGCTGTCTTGTACCATTGCATTTTTCTCCCAAACGAAGGACACTAGAAAGAAAATTTTAAAGCCTCCTGTTAGGCCATCATCTACACGACATAGCCCTGAATTTTCCAATGCGCAGCTCTTTGCAAAAGAGAGATATTGGCAAGGAAAAGCGGTCTTGTACCTTTGCATTTTTCTCCCAAACGAAGGACACTAGAAAGAAAATTTTAAAGCCTCCTGTTAGGCCATCATCTACACGACATAGCCCTGAAATTTCCAATGCGTAGCTCTTTGCAAAAGAGAGATATTGGCAAGGAAAAGCTGTCTTGTACCTTTGCATTTTTCTCCCAAACGAAGGACACTAGAAAGAAAATTTTAAAGCCTCCTGTTAGGCCATCATCTACACGACATAGCCCTGATTTTTCCAATGCGCAGCTCTTTGCAAAAGAGAGATATTGGCAAGGAAAAGCTGTCTTGTACCATTGCATTTTTCTCCCAAACGAAGGACACTAGAAAGAAAATTTTAAAGCCTCCTGTTAGGCCATCATCTACACGACATAGCCCTGAATTTTCCAATGCGCAGCTCTTTGCAAAAGAGAGATATTGGCAAGGAAAAGCTGTCTTGTACCTTTGCATTTTTCTCCCAAACGAAGGACACTAGAAAGAAAATTTTAAAGCCTCCTGTTAGGCCATCATCTACACGACATAGCCCTGAATTTTCCAATGCGTAGCTCTTTGCAAAAGAGAGATATTGGCAAGGAAAAGCTGTCTTGTACCTTTGCATTTTTCTCCCAAACGAAGGACACTAGAAAGAAAATTTTAAAGCCTCCTGTTAGGCCATCATCTACACGACATAGCCCTGAATTTTCCAATGCGCAGCTCTTTGCAAAAGAGAGATATTGGCAAGGAAAAGCTGTCTTGTACCTTTGCATTTTTCTCCCAAACGAAGGACACTAGAAAGAAAATTTTAAAGCCTCCTGTTAGGCCATCATCTACACGACATAGCCCTGATTTTTCCAATGCGCAGCTCTTTGCAAAAGAGAGATATTGGCAAGGAAAAGCTGTCTTGTACCATTGCATTTTTCTCCCAAACGAAGGACACTAGAAAGAAAATTTTAAAGCCTCCTGTTAGGCCATCATCTACACGACATAGCCCTGAATTTTCCAATGCGCAGCTCTTTGCAAAAGAGAGATATTGGCAAGGAAAAGCTGTCTTGTACCTTTGCATTTTTCTCCCAAACGAAGGACACTAGAAAGAAAAATTTAAAGCCTCCTGTTAGGCCATCTTCTACACGACATAGCCCTGATTTTTCCAATGCGCAGCTCTTTTCAAAAGAGAGATATTGGCAAGGAAAAGCTGTCAGGTACCTTTGCATTTTTCTCCCAAACGAAGGACACTAGAATTAAAATTTTAAAGCCTCCTGTTAGGCCATCATCTACACGACATAGCCCTGAATTTTCCAATGCGCAGCTCTTTGCAAAAGAGAGATATTGGCAAGGAAAAGCTGTCTTGTACCTTTGCATTTTTCTCCCAAACGAAGGTCACTAGAAAGAAAATTTTAAAGCCTCCTGTTAGGCCATCATCTACACGACATAGCCCTGAATTTTCCAATGCGTAGCTCTTTGCAAAAGAGAGATATTGGCAAGGAAAAGCTATCTTGTACCTTTGCATTTTTCTCCCAAACAAAGGACACTAGAATTAAAATTTTAAAGCCTCCTGTTAGGCCATCATCTACACGACATAGCCCTGAATTTTCCAATGCGCAGCTCTTTGCAAAAGAGAGATATTGGCAAGGAAAAGCTGTCTTGTACCATTGCATTTTTCTCCCAAACGAAGGACACTAGAAAGAAAATTTTAAAGCCTCCTGTTAGGCCATCATCTACACGACATAGCCCTGAATTTTCCAATGCGCAGCTCTTTGCAAAAGAGAGATATTGGCAAGGAAAAGCTGTCTTGTACCTTTGCATTTTTCTCCCAAACGAAGGACACTAGAAAGAAAATTTTAAAGCCTCCTGTTAGGCCATCATCTACACGACATAGCCCTGAAATTTCCAATGCGTAGCTCTTTGCAAAAGAGAGATATTGGCAAGGAAAAGCTGTCTTGTACCTTTGCATTTTTCTCCCAAACGAAGGACACTAGAAAGAAAATTTTAAAGCCTCCTGTTAGGCCATCATCTACACGACATAGCCCTGATTTTTCCAATGCGCAGCTCTTTGCAAAAGAGAGATATTGGCAAGGAAAAGCTGTCTTGTACCATTGCATTTTTCTCCCAAACGAAGGACACTAGAAAGAAAATTTTAAAGCCTCCTGTTAGGCCATCATCTACACGACATAGCCCTGAATTTTCCAATGCGCAGCTCTTTGCAAAAGAGAGATATTGGCAAGGAAAAGCTGTCTTGTACCTTTGCATTTTTCTCCCAAACGAAGGACACTAGAAAGAAAATTTTAAAGCCTCCTGTTAGGCCATCATCTACACGACATAGCCCTGAATTTTCCAATGCGTAGCTCTTTGCAAAAGAGAGATATTGGCAAGGAAAAGCTGTCTTGTACCTTTGCATTTTTCTCCCAAACGAAGGACACTAGAAAGAAAATTTTAAAGCCTCCTGTTAGGCCATCATCTACACGACATAGCCCTGATTTTTCCAATGCGCAGCTCTTTGCAAAAGAGAGATATTGGCAAGGAAAAGCTGTCTTGTACCATTGCATTTTTCTCCCAAACGAAGGACACTAGAAAGAAAATTTTAAAGCCTCCTGTTAGGCCATCATCTACACGACATAGCCCTGAATTTTCCAATGCGCAGCTCTTTGCAAAAGAGAGATATTGGCAAGGAAAAGCTGTCTTGTACCTTTGCATTTTTCTCCCAAACGAAGGACACTAGAATTAAAATTTTAAAGCCTCCTGTTAGGCCATCATCTACACGACATAGCCCTGAATTTTCCAATGCGTAGCTCTTTGCAAAAGAGAGATATTGGCAAGGAAAAGCTGTCTTGTACCTTTGCATTTTTCTCCCAAACGAAGGACACTAGAAAGAAAATTTTAAAGCCTCCTGTTAGGCCATCATCTACACGACATAGCCCTGATTTTTCCAATGCGCAGCTCTTTGCAAAAGAGAGATATTGGCAAGGAAAAGCTGTCTTGTACCATTGCATTTTTCTCCCAAACGAAGGACACTAGAAAGAAAATTGTAAAGCCTCCTGTTAGGCCATCATCTACACGACATAGCCCTGAATTTTCCAATGCGCAGCTCTTTGCAAAAGAGAGATATTGGCAAGGAAAAGCTGTCTTGTACCTTTGCATTTTTCTCCCAAACGAAGGACATTAGAATTGAAATTTTAAAGCCTCCTGTTAGGCCATCATCTACACGACATAGCCCTGAATTTTCCAATGCGTAGCTCTTTGCAAAAGAGAGATATTGGCAAGGAAAAGCTGTCTTGTACCTTTGCATTTTTCTCCCAAACGAAGGACACTAGAATTAAAATTTTAAAGCCTCCTGTTAGGCCATCATCTACACGACATAGCCCTGAATTTTCCAATGCGTAGCTCTTTGCAAAAGAGAGATATTGGCAAGGAAAAGCTGTCTTGTACCTTTGCATTTTTCTCCCAAACGAAGGACACTAGAATTGAAATTTTAAAGCCTCCTGTTAGGCCATCATCTACACGACATAGCCCTGAATTTTCCAATGCGCAGCTCTTTGCAAAAGAGAGATATTGGCAAGGAAAAGCTGTCTTGTACCATTGCATTTTTCTCCCAAACGAAGGACACTAGAAAGAAAATTTTAAAGCCTCCTGTTAGGCCATCATCTACACGACATAGCCCTGAATTTTCCAATGCGCAGCTCTTTGCAAAAGAGAGATATTGGCAAGCAAAAGCTGTCTTGTACCATTGCATTTTTCTCATAAACGAAGGACACTAGAAAGAAAATTTTAAAGCCTCCTGTTAGGCCATCATCTACACGACATAGCCCTGAATTTTCCAATGCGTAGCTCTTTGCAAAAGAGAGATATTGGCAAGGAAAAGCTGTCTTGTACCTTTGCATTTTTCTCCCAAACGAAGGACACTAGAATTAAAATTTTAAAGCCTCCTGTTAGGCCATCATCTACACGACATAGCCCTGAATTTTCCAATGCGTAGCTCTTTGCAAAAGAGAGATATTGGCAAGGAAAAGCTGTCTTGTACCTTTGCATTTTTCTCCCAAACGAAGGACACTAGAATTAAAATTTTAAAGCCTCCTGTTAGGCCATCATCTACACGACATAGCCCTGATTTTTCCAATGCGCAGCTCTTTGCAAAAGAGAGATATTGGCAAGGAAAAGCTGTCTTGTACCATTGCATTTTTCTCCCAAACGAAGGACACTAGAAAGAAAATTTTAAAGCCTCCTGTTAGGCCATCATCTACACGACATAGCCCTGATTTTTCCAATGCGCAGCTCTTTGCAAAAGAGAGATATTGGCAAGGAAAAGCTGTCTTGTACCATTGCATTTTTCTCCCAAACGAAGGACACTAGAAAGAAAATTTTAAAGCCTCCTGTTAAGCCATCATCTACACGACATAGCCCTGAATTTTCCAATGCGCAGCTCTTTGCAAAAGAGAGATATTGGCAAGGAAAAGCTGTCTTGTACCATTGCATTTTTCTCCCAAACGAAGGACACTAGAAATAAAATTTTAAAGCCCCCTGTTAGGCCATCATCTACACGACATAGCCCTGAATTTTCCAATGCGTAGCTCTTTGCAAAAGAGAGATATTGGCAAGGAAAAGCTGTCTTGTACCTTTGCATTTTTCTCCCAAACGAAGGACACTAGAATTGAAATTTTAAAGCCTCCTGTTAGGCCATCATCTACACGACATAGCCCTGAATTTTCCAATGCGCAGCTCTTTGCAAAAGATAGATATTGGCAAGGAAAAGCTGTCTTGTACCATTGCATTTTTCTCCCAAACGAAGGACACTAGAAAGAAAATTTTAAAGCCTCCTGTTAGGCCATCATCTACACGACATAGCCCTGAATTTTCCAATGCGCAGCTCTTTGCAAAAGAGAGATATTGGCAAGGAAAAGCTGTCTTGTACCATTGCATTTTTCTCCCAAACGAAGGACACTAGAATTAAAATTTTAAAGCCTCCTGTTAGGCCATCATCTACACGACATAGCCCTGAATTTTCCAATGCGTAGCTCTTTGCAAAAGAGAGATATTGGCAAGGAAAATCTGTCTTGTACCTTTGCATTTTTCTCCCAAACGAAGGACACTAGAAAGAAAATTTTAAAGCCTCCTGTTAGGCCATCATCTACACGACATAGCCCTGATTTTTCCAATGCGCAGCTCTTTGCAAAAGAGAGATATTGGCAAGGAAAAGCTGTCTTGTACCATTGCATTTTTCTCCCAAACGAAGGACACTAGAAAGAAAATTTTAAAGCCTCCTGTTAGGCCATCATCTACACGACATAGCCCTGAATTTTCCAATGCGCAGCTCTTTGCAAAAGAGAGATATTGGCAAGGAAAAGCTGTCTTGTACCTTTGCATTTTTCTCCCAAACGAAGGACACTAGAATTAAAATTTTAAAGCCTCCTGTTAGGCCATCATCTACACGACATAGCCCTGAATTTTCCAATGCGCAGCTCTTTGCAAAAGAGAGATATTGGCAAGGAAAAGCTGTCTTGTACCTTTGCATTTTTCTCCCAAACGAAGGACACTAGAATTAAAATTTTAAAGCCTCCTGTTATGCCATCATCTACACGACATAGCCCTGAATTTTCCAATGCGCAGCTCTTTGCAAAAGAGAGATATTGGCAAGTAAAAGCTGTCTTGTACCATTGCATTTTTCTCCCAAACGAAGGACACTAGAAAGAAAATTTTAAAGCCTCCTGTTAGGCCATCATCTACACGACATAGCCCTGAATTTTCCAATGCGTAGCTCTTTGCAAAAGAGAGATATTGGCAAGGAAAAGCTGTCTTGTACCATTGCATTTTTCTCCCAAACGAAGGACACTAGAAAGAAAATTTTAAAGCCTCCTGTTAGGCCATCATCTACACGACATAGCCCTGAATTTTCCAATGCGCAGCTCTTTGCAAAAGAGAGATATTGGCAAGGAAAAGCTGTCTTGTACCTTTGCATTTTTCTCCCAAACGAAGGACACTAGAATTAAAATTTTAAAGCCTCCTGTTAGGCCATCATCTACACGACATAGCCCTGAATTTTCCAATGCGTAGCTCTTTGCAAAAGAGAGATATTGGCAAGGAAAAGCTGTCTTGTACCTTTGCATTTTTCTCCCAAACGAAGGACACTAGAATTAAAATTTTAAAGCCTCCTGTTAGGCCATCATCTACACGACATAGCCCTGAATTTTCGAAAGCGTAGCTCTTTGCAAAAGAGAGATATTGGCAAGGAAAAGCTGTCTTGTACCTTTGCATTTTTCTCCCAAACGAAGGACACTAGAATTAAAATTTTAAAGCCTCCTGTTAGGCCATCATCTACACGACATAGCCCTGATTTTTCCAATGCGCAGCTCTTTGCAAAAGAGAGATATTGGCAAGGAAAAGCTGTCTTGTACCATTGCATTTTTCTCCCAAACGAAGGACACTAGAAAGAAAATTTTAAAGCCTCCTGTTAGGCCATCATCTACACGACATAGCCCTGAATTTTCCAATGCGTAGCTCTTTGCAAAAGAGAGATATTGGCAAGGAAAAGCTGTCTTGTACCATTGCATTTTTCTCCCAAACGAAGGACACTAGAAAGAAAATTTTAAAGCCTCCTGTTAGGCCATCATCTACACGACATAGCCCTGAATTTTCCAATGCGCAGCTCTTTGCAAAAGAGAGATATTGGCAAGGAAAAGCTGTCTTGTACCTTTGCATTTTTCTCCCAAACGAAGGACACTAGAATTAAAATTTTAAAGCCTCCTGTTAGGCCATCATCTACACGACATAGCCCTGAATTTTCCAATGCGTAGCTCTTTGCAAAAGAGAGATATTGGCAAGGAAAAGCTGTCTTGTACCTTTGCATTTTTCTCCCAAACGAAGGACACTAGAATTAAAATTTTAAAGCCTCCTGTTAGGCCATCATCTACACGACATAGCCCTGAATTTTCGAAAGCGTAGCTCTTTGCAAAAGAGAGATATTGGCAAGGAAAAGCTGTCTTGTACCTTTGCATTTTTCTCCCAAACGAAGGACACTAGAATTAAAATTTTAAAGCCTCCTGTTAGGCCATCATCTACACGACATAGCCCTGATTTTTCCAATGCGCAGCTCTTTGCAAAAGAGAGATATTGGCAAGGAAAAGCTGTCTTGTACCATTGCATTTTTCTCCCAAACGAAGGACACTAGAAAGAAAATTTTAAAGCCTCCTGTTAGGCCATCATCTACACGACATAGCCCTGATTTTTCCAATGCGCAGCTCTTTGCAAAAGAGAGATATTGGCAAGGAAAAGCTGTCTTGTACCATTGCATTTTTCTCCCAAACGAAGGACACTAGAAAGAAAATTTTAAAGCCTCCTGTTAAGCCATCATCTACACGACATAGCCCTGAATTTTCCAATGCGCAGCTCTTTGCAAAAGAGAGATATTGGCAAGGAAAAGCTGTCTTGTACCATTGCATTTTTCTCCCAAACGAAGGACACTAGAAAGAAAATTTTAAAGCCTCCTGTTAGGCCATCATCTACACGACATAGCCCTGAATTTTCCAATGCGTAGCTCTTTGCAAAAGAGAGATATTGGCAAGGAAAAGCTGTCTTGTACCTTTGCATTTTTCTCCCAAACGAAGGACATTAGAATTGAAATTTTAAAGCCTCCTGTTAGGCCATCATCTACACGACATAGCCCTGAATTTTCCAATGCGCAGCTCTTTGCAAAAGATAGATATTGGCAAGGAAAAGCTGTCTTGTACCATTGCATTTTTCTCCCAAACGAAGGACACTAGAAAGAAAATTTTAAAGCCTCCTGTTAGGCCATCATCTACACGACATAGCCCTGAATTTTCCAATGCGCAGCTCTTTGCAAAAGAGAGATATTGGCAAGGAAAAGCTGTCTTGTACCATTGCATTTTTCTCCCAAACGAAGGACACTAGAAAGAAAATTTTAAAGCCTCCTGTTAGGCCATCATCTACACGACATAGCCCTGTATTTTCCAATGCGTAGCTCTTTGCAAAAGAGAGATATTGGCAAGGAAAAGCTGTCTTGTACCATTGCATTTTTCTCCCAAACGAAGGACACTAGAAAGAAACTTTTAAAGCCTCCTGTTAGGCCATCATCTACACGACATAGCCCTGAATTTTCCAATGCGCAGCTCTTTGCAAAAGAGAGATATTGGCAAGGAAAAGCTGTCTTGTACCTTTGCATTTTTCTCCCAAACGAAGGACACTAGAATTAAAATTTTAAAGCCTCCTGTTAGGCCATCATCTACACGACATAGCCCTGAATTTTCCAATGCGTAGCTCTTTGCAAAAGAGAGATATTGGCAAGGAAAAGCTGTCTTGTACCTTTGCATTTTTCTCCCAAACGAAGGACACTAGAATTAAAATTTTAAAGCCTCCTGTTAGGCCATCATCTACACGACATAGCCCTGAATTTTCCAATGCGCAGCTCTTTGCAAAAGAGAGATATTGGCAAGGAAAAGCTGTCTTGTACCTTTGCATTTTTCTCCCAAACGAAGGACACTAGAATTAAAATTTTAAAGCCTCCTGTTATGCCATCATCTACACGACATAGCCCTGAATTTTCCAATGCGCAGCTCTTTGCAAAAGAGAGATATTGGCAAGTAAAAGCTGTCTTGTACCATTGCATTTTTCTCCCAAACGAAGGACACTAGAAAGAAAATTTTAAAGCCTCCTGTTAGGCCATCATCTACACGACATAGCCCTGAATTTTCCAATGCGTAGCTCTTTGCAAAAGAGAGATATTGGCAAGGAAAAGCTGTCTTGTACCATTGCATTTTTCTCCCAAACGAAGGACACTAGAAAGAAAATTTTAAAGCCTCCTGTTAGGCCATCATCTACACGACATAGCCCTGAATTTTCCAATGCGCAGCTCTTTGCAAAAGAGAGATATTGGCAAGGAAAAGCTGTCTTGTACCTTTGCATTTTTCTCCCAAACGAAGGACACTAGAATTAAAATTTTAAAGCCTCCTGTTAGGCCATCATCTACACGACATAGCCCTGAATTTTCCAATGCGTAGCTCTTTGCAAAAGAGAGATATTGGCAAGGAAAAGCTGTCTTGTACCTTTGCATTTTTCTCCCAAACGAAGGACACTAGAATTAAAATTTTAAAGCCTCCTGTTAGGCCATCATCTACACGACATAGCCCTGAATTTTCGAAAGCGTAGCTCTTTGCAAAAGAGAGATATTGGCAAGGAAAAGCTGTCTTGTACCTTTGCATTTTTCTCCCAAACGAAGGACACTAGAATTAAAATTTTAAAGCCTCCTGTTAGGCCATCATCTACACGACATAGCCCTGATTTTTCCAATGCGCAGCTCTTTGCAAAAGAGAGATATTGGCAAGGAAAAGCTGTCTTGTACCATTGCATTTTTCTCCCAAACGAAGGACACTAGAAAGAAAATTTTAAAGCCTCCTGTTAGGCCATCATCTACACGACATAGCCCTGATTTTTCCAATGCGCAGCTCTTTGCAAAAGAGAGATATTGGCAAGGAAAAGCTGTCTTGTACCATTGCATTTTTCTCCCAAACGAAGGACACTAGAAAGAAAATTTTAAAGCCTCCTGTTAAGCCATCATCTACACGACATAGCCCTGAATTTTCCAATGCGCAGCTCTTTGCAAAAGAGAGATATTGGCAAGGAAAAGCTGTCTTGTACCATTGCATTTTTCTCCCAAACGAAGGACACTAGAAAGAAAATTTTAAAGCCTCCTGTTAGGCCATCATCTACACGACATAGCCCTGAATTTTCCAATGCGTAGCTCTTTGCAAAAGAGAGATATTGGCAAGGAAAAGCTGTCTTGTACCTTTGCATTTTTCTCCCAAACGAAGGACATTAGAATTGAAATTTTAAAGCCTCCTGTTAGGCCATCATCTACACGACATAGCCCTGAATTTTCCAATGCGCAGCTCTTTGCAAAAGATAGATATTGGCAAGGAAAAGCTGTCTTGTACCATTGCATTTTTCTCCCAAACGAAGGACACTAGAAAGAAAATTTTAAAGCCTCCTGTTAGGCCATCATCTACACGACATAGCCCTGAATTTTCCAATGCGCAGCTCTTTGCAAAAGAGAGATATTGGCAAGGAAAAGCTGTCTTGTACCATTGCATTTTTCTCCCAAACGAAGGACACTAGAAAGAAAATTTTAAAGCCTCCTGTTAGGCCATCATCTACACGACATAGCCCTGAATTTTCCAATGCGTAGCTCTTTGCAAAAGAGAGATATTGGCAAGGAAAAGCTGTCTTGTACCATTGCATTTTTCTCCCAAACGAAGGACACTAGAAAGAAACTTTTAAAGCCTCCTGTTAGGCCATCATCTACACGACATAGCCCTGAATTTTCCAATGCGCAGCTCTTTGCAAAAGAGAGATATTGGCAAGGAAAAGCTGTCTTGTACCTTTGCATTTTTCTCCCAAACGAAGGACACTAGAATTAAAATTTTAAAGCCTCCTGTTAGGCCATCATCTACACGACATAGCCCTGAATTTTCCAATGCGTAGCTCTTTGCAAAAGAGAGATATTGGCAAGGAAAAGCTATCTTGTACCTTTGCATTTTTCTCCCAAACGAAGGACACTAGAATTAAAATTTTAAAGCCTCCTGTTAGGCCATCATCTACACGACATAGACCTGAATTTTCCAATGCGCAGCTCTTTGCAAAAGAGAGATATTGGCAAGGAAAAGCTGTCTTGTACCATTGCATTTTTCTCCCAAACGAAGGACACTAGAAAGAAAAATTTAAAGCCTCCTGTTAGGCCATCATCTACACGACATAGCCCTGAATTTTCCAATGCGCAGCTCTTTGCAAAAGAGAGATATTGGCAAGGAAAAGCTGTCTTGTACCTTTGCATTTTTCTCCCAAACGAAGGTCACTAGAAAGAAAATTTTAAAGCCTCCTGTTAGGCCATCATCTACACGACATAGCCCTGAATTTTCCAATGCGTAGCTCTTTGCAAAAGATAGATATTGATAAGGAAAAGCTGTCTTGTACCATTGCATTTTTCTCCCAAACAAAGGACACTAGAAAGAAAATTTTAAAGCCTCCTGTTAGACCATCATCTACACGATATAGCCCTGAATTTTCCAATGCACAGCTCTTTGCAAAAGAGAGATATTGGCAAGGAAAAGCTGTCTTGTACCTTTGCATTTTTCTCCCAAACGAAGGACACAAGAAAGAAAATTTTAAAGCCTCCTTTAGGCCATCATCTACACGACATAGCCCTGAATTTTCCAATGCGCAGCTCTTTGCAAAAGAGAGATATTGGCAAGGAAAAGCTATCGTGTTCCTTTGCATTTTTCTCCCAAACGAAGGACACTAGAAAGAAAATTTTAAAGCCTCCTGTTAGACAATCATCTACACGGCATAGCCATGAATTTTCCAATGCGCAGCTCTTTGCAAAAGAGAGATATTGGCAAGGAAAAGCTATCTTGTACCTTTGCATTTTTCTCCCAAACGAAGGACACTAGAATTAAAATTTTAAAGCCTCCTGTTAGGCCATCATCTACACGACATAGCCCTGAATTTTCCAATGCGCAGCTCTTTGCAAAAGAGAGATATTGGCAAGGAAAAGCTGTCAGGTACCTTTGCATTTTTCTCCCAAACGAAGGACACTAGAATTAAAATTTTAAAGCCTCCTGTTAGGCCATCATCTACACGACATAGCCCTGAATTTTCCAATGCGCAGCTCTTTGCAAAAGAGAGATATTGGCAAGGAAAATCTGTCTTGTACCTTTGCATTTTTCTCCCAAACGAAGGACACTAGAAAGAAAATTTTAAAGCCTCCTGTTAGGCCATCATCTACACGACATAGCCCTGATTTTTCCAATGCGCAGCTCTTTGCAAAAGAGAGATATTGGCAAGGAAAAGCTGTCTTGTACCATTGCATTTTTCTCCCAAACGAAGGACACTAGAAAGAAAATTTTAAAGCCTCCTGTTAGGCCATCATCTACACGACATAGCCCTGAATTTTCCAATGCGCAGCTCTTTGCAAAAGAGAGATATTGGCAAGGAAAAGCTGTCTTGTACCTTTGCATTTTTCTCCCAAACGAAGGACACTAGAATTAAAATTTTAAAGCCTCCTGTTAGGCCATCATCTACACGACATAGCCCTGAATTTTCCAATGCGCAGCTCTTTGCAAAAGAGAGATATTGGCAAGGAAAAGCTGTCTTGTACCTTTGCATTTTTCTCCCAAACGAAGGACACTAGAATTAAAATTTTAAAGCCTCCTGTTATGACATCATCTACACGACATAGCCCTGAATTTTCCAATGCGCAGCTCTTTGCAAAAGAGAGATATTGGCAAGGAAAAGCTGTCTTGTACCTTTGCATTTTTCTCCCAAACGAAGGACACAAGAAAGAAAATTTTAAAGCCTCCTTTAGGCCATCATCTACACGACATAGCCCTGAATTTTCCAATGCGCAGCTCTTTGCAAAAGAGAGATATTGGCAAGGAAAAGCTATCGTGTACCTTTGCATTTTTCTCCCAAACGAAGGACACTAGAAAGAAAATTTTAAAGCCTCCTGTTAGACCATCATCTACACGGCATAGCCATGAATTTTCCAATGCGCAGCTCTTTGCAAAAGAGAGATATTGGCAAGGAAAAGCTATCTTGTACCTTTGCATTTTTCTCCCAAACGAAGGACACTAGAAAGAAAATTTTAAAGCCTCCTGTTAGGCCATCATCTACACGACATAGCCCTGAATTTTCCAATGCGCAGCTCTTTGCAAAAGAGAGATATTGGCAAGGAAAAGCTGTCTTGTACCTTTGCATTTTTCTCCCAAACGAAGGACACTAGAATTAAAATTTTAAAGCCTCCTGTTAGGCCATCATCTACACGACATAGCCCTGAATTTTCCAATGCGTAGCTCTTTGCAAAAGAGAGATATTGGCAAGGAAAATCTGTCTTGTACCTTTGCATTTTTCTCCCAAACGAAGGACACTAGAAAGAAAATTTTAAAGCCTCCTGTTAGGCCATCATCTACACGACATAGCCCTGAATTTTCCAATGCGCAGCTCTTTGCAAAAGAGAGATATTGGCAAGGAAAAGCTGTCTTGTACCTTTGCATTTTTCTCCCAAACGAAGGACACTAGAAAGAAAATTTTAAAGCCTCCTGTTAGGCCATCATCTACACGACATAGCCCTGAATTTTCCAATGCGTAGCTCTTTGCAAAAGAGAGATATTGGCAAGGAAAAGCTGTCTTGTACCTTTGCATTTTTCTCCCAAACGAAGGACACTAGAAAGAAAATTTTAAAGCCTCCTGTTAGGCCATCATCTACACGACATAGCCCTGATTTTTCCAATGCGTAGCTCTTTGCAAAAGAGAGATATTGGCAAGGAAAAGCTGTCTTGTACCTTTGCATTTTTCTCCCAAACGAAGGACACTAGAAAGAAAATTTTAAAGCCTCCTGTTAGGCCATCATCTACACGACATAGCCCTGATTTTTCCAATGCGCAGCTCTTTGCAAAAGAGAGATATTGGCAAGGAAAAGCTGTCAGGTACCTTTGCATTTTTCTCCCAAACGAAGGACACTAGAATTAAAATTTTAAAGCCTCCTGTTAGGCCATCATCTACACGACATAGCCCTGAATTTTCCAATGCGCAGCTCTTTGCAAAAGAGAGATATTGGCAAGGAAAAGCTGTCTTGTACCATTGCATTTTTCTCCCAAACGAAGGACACTAGAAAGAAAATTTTAAAGCCTCCTGTTAGGCCATCATCTACACGACATAGCCCTGAATTTTCCAATGCGCAGCTCTTTGCAAAAGAGAGATATTGGCAAGGAAAAGCTGTCTTGTACCTTTGCATTTTTCTCCCAAACGAAGGACACTAGAATTAAAATTTTAAAGCCTCCTGTTAGGCCATCATCTACACGACATAGCCCTGAATTTTCCAATGCGCAGCTCTTTGCAAAAGAGAGATATTGGCAAGGAAAAGCTGTCTTGTACCTTTGCATTTTTCTCCCAAACGAAGGACACTAGAATTAAAATTTTACAGCCTCCTGTTATGCCATCATCTACACGACAATAGCCCTGAATTTTCCAATGCGCAGCTCTTTGCAAAAGAGAGATATTGGCAAGGAAAAGCTGTCTTGTACCTTTGCATTTTTCTCCCAAACGAAGGACACTAGAAAGAAAATTTTAAAGCCTCCTGTTAGGCCATCATCTACACGACATAGCCCTGAATTTTCCAATGCGTAGCTCTTTGCAAAAGAGAGATATTGGCAAGGAAAAGCTGTCTTGTACCTTTGCATTTTTCTCCCAAACGAAGGACACTAGAAAGAAAATTTTAAAGCCTCCTGTTAGGCCATCATCTACACGACATAGCCCTGATTTTTCCAATGCGCAGCTCTTTGCAAAAGAGAGATATTGGCAAGGAAAAGCTGTCTTGTACCATTGCATTTTTCTCCCAAACGAAGGACACTAGAAAGAAAATTTTAAAGCCTCCTGTTAGGCCATCATCTACACGACATAGCCCTGAATTTTCCAATGCGCAGCTCTTTGCAAAAGAGAGATATTGGCAAGGAAAAGCTGTCTTGTACCATTGCATTTTCCTCCCAAACGAAGGACACTAGAAAGAAAATTTTAAAGCCTCCTGTTAGGCCATCATCTACACGACATAGCCCTGAATATTCCAATGGCCAGCTCTTTGCAAAAGAGAGATATTGGCAAGGAAAAGCTGTCTTGTACCTTTGCATTTTTCTCCCAAACGAAGGACACTAGAAAGAAAATTTTAAAGCCTCCTGTTAGGCCATCATCTACACGACATAGCCCTGAATTTTCCAATGCGTAGCTCTTTGCAAAAGAGAGATATTGGCAAGGAAAAGCTGTCTTGTACCTTTGCATTTTTCTCCCAAACGAAGGACACTAGAAAGAAAATTTTAAAGCCTCCTGTTAGGCCATCATCTACACGACATAGCCCTGATTTTTCCAATGCGCAGCTCTTTGCAAAAGAGAGATATTGGCAAGGAAAAGCTGTCTTGTACCATTGCATTTTTCTCCCAAACGAAGGACACTAGAAAGAAAATTTTAAAGCCTCCTGTTAGGCCATCATCTACACGACATAGCCCTGAATTTTCCAATGCGCAGCTCTTTGCAAAAGAGAGATATTGGCAAGGAAAAGCTGTCTTGTACCTTTGCATTTTTCTCCCAAACGAAGGACACTAGAATTAAAATTTTAAAGCCTCCTGTTAGGCCATCATCTACACGACATAGCCCTGAATTTTCCAATGCGCAGCTCTTTGCAAAAGAGAGATATTGGCAAGGAAAAGCTGTCTTGTACCTTTGCATTTTTCTCCCAAACGAAGGACACTAGAATTAAAATTTTAAAGCCTCCTGTTATGCCATCATCTACACGACATAGCCCTGAATTTTCCAATGCGCAGCTCTTTGCAAAAGAGAGATATTGGCAAGGAAAAGCTGTCAGGTACCTTTGCATTTTTCTCCCAAACGAAGGACACTAGAATTAAAATTTTAAAGCCTCCTGTTAGGCCATCATCTACACGACATAGCCCTGAATTTTCCAATGCGCAGCTCTTTGCAAAAGAGAGATATTGGCAAGGAAAAGCTGTCTTGTACCATTGCATTTTTCTCCCAAACGAAGGACACTAGAAAGAAAATTTTAAAGCCTCCTGTTAGGCCATCATCTACACGACATAGCCCTGAATTTTCCAATGCGCAGCTCTTTGCAAAAGAGAGATATTGGCAAGGAAAAGCTGTCTTGTACCTTTGCATTTTTCTCCCAAACGAAGGACACTAGAAAGAAAATTTTAAAGCCTCCTGTTAGGCCATCATCTACACGACATAGCCCTGAATTTTCCAATGCGTAGCTCTTTGCAAAAGAGAGATATTGGCAAGGAAAAGCTGTCTTGTACCTTTGCATTTTTCTCCCAAACGAAGGACACTAGAAAGAAAATTTTAAAGCCTCCTGTTAGGCCATCATCTACACGACATAGCCCTGATTTTTCCAATGCGCAGCTCTTTGCAAAAGAGAGATATTGGCAAGGAAAAGCTGTCTTGTACCATTGCATTTTTCTCCCAAACGAAGGACACTAGAAAGAAAATTTTAAAGCCTCCTGTTAGGCCATCATCTACACGACATAGCCCTGAATTTTCCAATGCGCAGCTCTTTGCAAAAGAGAGATATTGGCAAGGAAAAGCTGTCTTGTACCTTTGCATTTTTCTCCCAAACGAAGGACACTAGAATTAAAATTTTAAAGCCTCCTGTTAGGCCATCGTCTACACGACATAGCCCTGAATTTTCCAATGCGCAGCTCTTTGCAAAAGAGAGATATTGGCAAGGAAAAGCTGTCTTGTACCTTTGCATTTTTCTCCCAAACGAAGGACACTAGATTTAAAATTTTACAGCCTCCTGTTATGCCATCATCTACACGACATAGCCCTGAATTTTCCAATGCGCAGCTCTTTGCAAAAGAGAGATATTGGCAAGGAAAAGCTGTCTTGTACCTTTGCATTTTTCTCCCAAACGAAGGACACTAGAAAGAAAATTTTAAAGCCTCCTGTTAGGCCATCATCTACACGACATAGCCCTGAATTTTCCAATGCGTAGCTCTTTGCAAAAGAGAGATATTGGCAAGGAAAAGCTGTCTTGTACCTTTGCATTTTTCTCCCAAACGAAGGACACTAGAAAGAAAATTTTAAAGCCTCCTGTTAGGCCATCATCTACACGACATAGCCCTGATTTTTCCAATGCGCAGCTCTTTGCAAAAGAGAGATATTGGCAAGGAAAAGCTGTCTTGTACCATTGCATTTTTCTCCCAAACGAAGGACACTAGAAAGAAAATTTTAAAGCCTCCTGTTAGGCCATCATCTACACGACATAGCCCTGAATTTTCCAATGCGCAGCTCTTTGCAAAAGAGAGATATTGGCAAGGAAAAGCTGTCTTGTACCATTGCATTTTCCTCCCAAACGAAGGACACTAGAAAGAAAATTTTAAAGCCTCCTGTTAGGCCATCATCTACACGACATAGCCCTGAATATTCCAATGGCCAGCTCTTTGCAAAAGAGAGATATTGGCAAGGAAAAGCTGTCTTGTACCTTTGCATTTTTCTCCCAAACGAAGGACACTAGAAAGAAAATTTTAAAGCCTCCTGTTAGGCCATCATCTACACGACATAGCCCTGAATTTTCCAATGCGTAGCTCTTTGCAAAAGAGAGATATTGGCAAGGAAAAGCTGTCTTGTACCTTTGCATTTTTCTCCCAAACGAAGGACACTAGAAAGAAAATTTTAAAGCCTCCTGTTAGGCCATCATCTACACGACATAGCCCTGATTTTTCCAATGCGCAGCTCTTTGCAAAAGAGAGATATTGGCAAGGAAAAGCTGTCTTGTACCATTGCATTTTTCTCCCAAACGAAGGACACTAGAAAGAAAATTTTAAAGCCTCCTGTTAGGCCATCATCTACACGACATAGCCCTGAATTTTCCAATGCGCAGCTCTTTGCAAAAGAGAGATATTGGCAAGGAAAAGCTGTCTTGTACCTTTGCATTTTTCTCCCAAACGAAGGACACTAGAATTAAAATTTTAAAGCCTCCTGTTAGGCCATCATCTACACGACATAGCCCTGAATTTTCCAATGCGCAGCTCTTTGCAAAAGAGAGATATTGGCAAGGAAAAGCTGTCTTGTACCTTTGCATTTTTCTCCCAAACGAAGGACACTAGAATTAAAATTTTAAAGCCTCCTGTTATGCCATCATCTACACGACATATCCCTGAATTTTCCAATGCGCAGCTCTTTGCAAAAGAGAGATATTGGCAAGGAAAAGCTGTCAGGTACCTTTGCATTTTTCTCCCAAACGAAGGACACTAGAATTAAAATTTTAAAGCCTCCTGTTAGGCCATCATCTACACGACATAGCCCTGAATTTTCCAATGCGCAGCTCTTTGCAAAAGAGAGATATTGGCAAGGAAAAGCTGTCTTGTACCTTTGCATTTTTCTCCCAAACGAAGGTCACTAGAAAGAAAATTTTAAAGCCTCCTGTTAGGCCATCATCTACACGACATAGCCCTGAATTTTCCAATGCGTAGCTCTTTGCAAAAGAGAGATATTGGCAAGGAAAAGCTATCTTGTACCTTTGCATTTTTCTCCCAAACGAAGGACACTAGAATTAAAATTTTAAAGCCTCCTGTTAGGCCATCATCTACACGACATAGCCCTGAATTTTCCAATGCGCAGCTCTTTGCAAAAGAGAGATATTGGCAAGGAAAAGCTGTCTTGTACCATTGCATTTTTCTCCCAAACGAAGGACACTAGAAAGAAAATTTTAAAGCCTCCTGTTAGGCCATCATCTACACGACATAGCCCTGAATTTTCCAATGCGCAGCTCTTTGCAAAAGAGAGATATTGGCAAGGAAAAGCTGTCTTGTACCTTTGCATTTTTCTCCCAAACGAAGGACACTAGAAAGAAAATTTTAAAGCCTCCTGTTAGGCCATGATCTACACGACATAGCCCTGAATTTTCCAATGCGTAGCTCTTTGCAAAAGAGAGATATTGGCAAGGAAAAGCTGTCTTGTACCTTTGCATTTTTCTCCCAAACGAAGGACACTAGAAAGAAAATTTTAAAGCCTCCTGTTAGGCCATCATCTACACGACATAGCCCTGATTTTTCCAATGCGCAGCTCTTTGCAAAAGAGAGATATTGGCAAGGAAAAGCTGTCTTGTACCATTGCATTTTTCTCCCAAACGAAGGACACTAAGAAAGAAAATTTTAAAGCCTCCTGTTAGGCCATCATCTACACGACATAGCCCTGAATTTTCCAATGCGCAGCTCTTTGCAAAAGAGAGATATTGGCAAGGAAAAGCTGTCTTGTACCTTTGCATTTTTCTCCCAAACGAAGGACACAAGAAAGAAAATTTTAAAGCCTCCTGTTAGGCCATCATCTACACGACATAGCCCTGATTTTTCCAATGAGCAGCTCTTTGCAAAAGAGAGATATTGGCAAGGAAAAGCTGTCTTGTACCTTTGCATTTTTCTCCCAAACGAAGGACACTAGAATTAAAATTTTAAAGCCTCCTGTTAGGCCATCATCTACACGACATAGCCCTGAATTTTCCAATGCGCAGCTCTTTGCAAAAGAGAGATATTGGCAAGGAAAAGCTGTCTTGTACCTTTGCATTTTTCTCCCAAACGAAGGACACTAGAATTAAAATTTTAAAGCCTCCTGTTATGCCATCATCTACACGACATAGCCCTGAATTTTCCAATGCGCAGCTCTTTGCAAAAGAGAGATATTGGCAAGGAAAAGCTGTCAGGTACCTTTGCATTTTTCTCCCAAACGAAGGACACTAGAATTAAAATTTTAAAGCCTCCTGTTAGGCCATCATCTACACGACATAGCCCTGAATTTTCCAATGCGCAGCTCTTTGCAAAAGAGAGATATTGGCAAGGAAAAGCTGTCTTGTACCATTGCATTTTTCTCCCAAACGAAGGACACTAGAAAGAAAATTTTAAAGCCTCCTGTTAGGCCATCATCTACACGACATAGCCCTGAATTTTCCAATGCGCAGCTCTTTGCAAAAGAGAGATATTGGCAAGGAAAAGCTGTCTTGTACCTTTGCATTTTTCTCCCAAACGAAGGACACTAGAAAGAAAATTTTAAAGCCTCCTGTTAGGCCATCATCTACACGACATAGCCCTGAATTTTCCAATGCGTAGCTCTTTGCAAAAGAGAGATATTGGCAAGGAAAAGCTGTCTTGTACCTTTGCATTTTTCTCCCAAACGAAGGACACTAGAAAGAAAATTTTAAAGCCTCCTGTTAGGCCATCATCTACACGACATAGCCCTGATTTTTCCAATGCGCAGCTCTTTGCAAAAGAGAGATATTGGCAAGGAAAAGCTGTCTTGTACCATTGCATTTTTCTCCCAAACGAAGGACACTAGAAAGAAAATTTTAAAGCCTCCTGTTAGGCCATCATCTACACGACATAGCCCTGAATTTTTCAATGCGCAGCTCTTTGCAAAAGAGAGATATTGGCAAGGAAAAGCTGTCTTGTACCTTTGCATTTTTCTCCCAAACGAAGGACACTAGAATTAAAATTTTAAAGCCTCCTGTTAGGCCATCATCTACACGACATAGCCCTGAATTTTCCAATGCGCAGCTCTTTGCAAAAGAGAGATATTGGCAAGGAAAAGCTGTCTTGTACCTTTGCATTTTTCTCCCAAACGAAGGACACTAGAATTAAAATTTTACAGCCTCCTGTTATGCCATCATCTACACGACATAGCCCTGAATTTTCCAATGCGCAGCTCTTTGCAAATGAGAGATATTGGCAAGGAAAAGCTGTCTTGTACCTTTGCATTTTTCTCCCAAACGAAGGACACTAGAAAGAAAATTTTAAAGCCTCCTGTTAGGCCATCATCTACACGACATAGCCCTGAATTTTCCAATGCGTAGCTCTTTGCAAAAGAGAGATATTGGCAAGGAAAAGCTGTCTTGTACCTTTGCATTTTTCTCCCAAACGAAGGACACTAGAAAGAAAATTTTAAAGCCTCCTGTTAGGCCATCATCTACACGACATAGCCCTGATTTTTCCAATGCGCAGCTCTTTGCAAAAGAGAGATATTGGCAAGGAAAAGCTGTCAGGTACCTTTGCATTTTTCTCCCAAACGAAGGACACTAGAATTAAAATTTTAAAGCCTCCTGTTAGGCCATCATCTACACGACATAGCCCTGAATTTTCCAATGCGCAGCTCTTTGCAAAAGAGAGATATTGGCAAGGAAAAGCTGTCTTGTACCATTGCATTTTTCTCCCAAACGAAGGACACTAGAAAGAAAATTTTAAAGCCTCCTGTTAGGCCATCATCTACACGACATAGCCCTGAATTTTCCAATGCGCAGCTCTTTGCAAAAGAGAGATATTGGCAAGGAAAAGCTGTCTTGTACCTTTGCATTTTTCTCCCAAACGAAGGACACTAGAAAGAAAATTTTAAAGCCTCCTGTTAGGCCATCATCTACACGACATAGCCCTGAATTTTCCAATGCGTAGCTCTTTGCAAAAGAGAGATATTGGCAAGGAAAAGCTGTCTTGTACCTTTGCATTTTTCTCCCAAACGAAGGACACTAGAAAGAAAATTTTAAAGCCTCCTGTTAGGCCATCATCTACACGACATAGCCCTGATTTTTCCAATGCGCAGCTCTTTGCAAAAGAGAGATATTGGCAAGGAAAAGCTGTCTTGTACCATTGCATTTTTCTCCCAAACGAAGGACACTAGAAAGAAAATTTTAAAGCCTCCTGTTAGGCCATCATCTACACGACATAGCCCTGAATTTTCCAATGCGTAGCTCTTTGCAAAAGAGAGATATTGGCAAGGAAAAGCTGTCTTGTACCTTTGCATTTTTCTCCCAAACGAAGGACACTAGAAAGAAAATTTTAAAGCCTCCTGTTAGGCCATCATCTACACGACATAGCCCTGATTTTTCCAATGCGCAGCTCTTTGCAAAAGAGAGATATTGGCAAGGAAAAGCTGTCTTGTACCATTGCATTTTTCTCCCAAACGAAGGACACTAGAAAGAAAATTTTAAAGCCTCCTGTTAGGCCATCATCTACACGACATAGCCCTGAATTTTCCAATGCGCAGCTCTTTGCAAAAGAGAGATATTGGCAAGGAAAAGCTGTCTTGTACCTTTGCATTTTTCTCCCAAACGAAGGACACAAGAAAGAAAATTTTAAAGCCTCCTTTAGTTCATCATCTACACGACATAGCCCTGAATTTTCCAATGCGCAGCTCTTTGCAAAAGAGAGATATTGGCAAGGAAAAGCTATCTTGTACCTTTGCATTTTTCTCCCAAACGAAGGACACTAGAAAGAAAATTTTAAAGCCTCCTGTTAGACCATCATCTACACGGCATAGCCATGAATTTTCCAATGCGCAGCTCTTTGCAAAAGAGAGATATTGGCAAGGAAAAGCTATCTTGTACCTTTGCATTTTTCTCCCAAACGAAGGACACTAGAATTAAAATTTTAAAGCCTCCTGTTAGGCCATCATCTACACGACATAGCCCTGAATTTTCCAATGCGCAGCTCTTTGCAAAAGAGAGATATTGGCAAGGAAAAGCTGTCTTGTACCTTTGCATTTTTCTCCCAAACGAAGGAAACTAGAAAGAAAATTTTAAAGCCTCCTGTTAGGCCATCATCTACACGACATAGCCCTGATTTTTCCAATGCGCAGCTCTTTGCAAAAGAGAGATATTGGCAAGGAAAAGCTGTCTTGTACCTTTGCATTTTTCTCCCAAACGAAGGACACTAGAAAGAAAATTTTAAAGCCTCCTGTTAGGCCATCATCTACACGACATAGCCCTGAATTTTCCAATGCGCAGCTCTTTGCAAAAGAGAGATATTGGCAAGGAAAAGCTGTCTTGTACCTTTGCATTTTTCTCCCAAACGAAGGACACTAGAATTAAAATTTTAAAGCCTCCTGTTAGGCCATCATCTACACGACATAGCCCTGAATTTTCCAATGCGCAGCTCTTTGCAAAAGAGAGATATTGGCAAGGAAAAGCTGTCTTGTACCTTTGCATTTTTCTCCCAAACGAAGGACACTAGAATTAAAATTTTAAAGCCTCCTGTTATGCCATCATCTACACGACATAGCCCTGAATTTTCCAATGCGCAGCTCTTTGCAAAAGAGAGATATTGGCAAGGAAAAGCTGTCAGGTACCTTTGCATTTTTCTCCCAAACGAAGGACACTAGAATTAAAATTTTAAAGCCTCCTGTTAGGCCATCATCTACACGACATAGCCCTGAATTTTCCAATGCGCAGCTCTTTGCAAAAGAGAGATATTGGCAAGGAAAAGCTGTCTTGTACCATTGCATTTTTCTCCCAAACGAAGGACACTAGAAAGAAAATTTTAAAGCCTCCTGTTAGGCCATCATCTACACGACATAGCCCTGAATTTTCCAATGCGCAGCTCTTTGCAAAAGAGAGATATTGGCAAGGAAAAGCTGTCTTGTACCTTTGCATTTTTCTCCCAAACGAAGGACACTAGAAAGAAAATTTTAAAGCCTCCTGTTAGGCCATCATCTACACGACATAGCCCTGAATTTTCCAATGCGTAGCTCTTTGCAAAAGAGAGATATTGGCAAGGAAAAGCTGTCTTGTACCTTTGCATTTTTCTCCCAAACGAAGGACACTAGAAAGAAAATTTTAAAGCCTCCTGTTAGGCCATCATCTACACGACATAGCCCTGATTTTTCCAATGCGCAGCTCTTTGCAAAAGAGAGATATTGGCAAGGAAAAGCTGTCTTGTACCATTGCATTTTTCTCCCAAACGAAGGACACTAGAAAGAAAATTTTAAAGCCTCCTGTTAGGCCATCATCTACACGACATAGCCCTGAATTTTTCAATGCGCAGCTCTTTGCAAAAGAGAGATATTGGCAAGGAAAAGCTGTCTTGTACCTTTGCATTTTTCTCCCAAACGAAGGACACTAGAATTAAAATTTTAAAGCCTCCTGTTAGGCCATCATCTACACGACATAGCCCTGAATTTTCCAATGCGCAGCTCTTTGCAAAAGAGAGATATTGGCAAGGAAAAGCTGTCTTGTACCTTTGCATTTTTCTCCCAAACGAAGGACACTAGAATTAAAATTTTACAGCCTCCTGTTATGCCATCATCTACACGACATAGCCCTGAATTTTCCAATGCGCAGCTCTTTGCAAATGAGAGATATTGGCAAGGAAAAGCTGTCTTGTACCTTTGCATTTTTCTCCCAAACGAAGGACACTAGAAAGAAAATTTTAAAGCCTCCTGTTAGGCCATCATCTACACGACATAGCCCTGAATTTTCCAATGCGTAGCTCTTTGCAAAAGAGAGATATTGGCAAGGAAAAGCTGTCTTGTACCTTTGCATTTTTCTCCCAAACGAAGGACACTAGAAAGAAAATTTTAAAGCCTCCTGTTAGGCCATCATCTACACGACATAGCCCTGATTTTTCCAATGCGCAGCTCTTTGCAAAAGAGAGATATTGGCAAGGAAAAGCTGTCTTGTACCATTGCATTTTTCTCCCAAACGAAGGACACTAGAAAGAAAATTTTAAAGCCTCCTGTTAGGCCATCATCTACACGACATAGCCCTGAATTTTCCAATGCGCAGCTCTTTGCAAAAGAGAGATATTGGCAAGGAAAAGCTGTCTTGTACCATTGCATTTTCCTCCCAAACGAAGGACACTAGAAAGAAAATTTTAAAGCCTCCTGTTAGGCCATCATCTACACGACATAGCCCTGAATATTCCAATGGCCAGCTCTTTGCAAAAGAGAGATATTGGCAAGGAAAAGCTGTCTTGTACCTTTGCATTTTTCTCCCAAACGAAGGACAGTAGAAAGAAAATTTTAAAGCCTCCTGTTATGCCATCATCTACACGACATAGCCCTGAATTTTCCAATGCGCAGCTCTTTGCAAAAGAGAGATATTGGCAAGGAAAAGCTGTCAGGTACCTTTGCATTTTTCTCCCAAACGAAGGACACTAGAATTAAAATTTTAAAGCCTCCTGTTAGGCCATCATCTACACGACATAGCCCTGAATTTTCCAATGCGCAGCTCTTTGCAAAAGAGAGATATTGGCAAGGAAAAGCTGTCTTGTACCATTGCATTTTTCTCCCAAACGAAGGACACTAGAAAGAAAATTTTAAAGCCTCCTGTTAGGCCATCATCTACACGACATAGCCCTGAATTTTCCAATGCGCAGCTCTTTGCAAAAGAGAGATATTGGCAAGGAAAAGCTGTCTTGTACCTTTGCATTTTTCTCCCAAACGAAGGACACTAGAAAGAAAATTTTAAAGCCTCCTGTTAGGCCATCATCTACACGACATAGCCCTGAATTTTCCAATGCGTAGCTCTTTGCAAAAGAGAGATATTGGCAAGGAAAAGCTGTCTTGTACCTTTGCATTTTTCTCCCAAACGAAGGACACTAGAAAGAAAATTTTAAAGCCTCCTGTTAGGCCATCATCTACACGACATAGCCCTGATTTTTCCAATGCGCAGCTCTTTGCAAAAGAGAGATATTGGCAAGGAAAAGCTGTCTTGTACCATTGCATTTTTCTCCCAAACGAAGGACACTAGAAAGAAAATTTTAAAGCCTCCTGTTAGGCCATCATCTACACGACATAGCCCTGAATTTTCCAATGCGCAGCTCTTTGCAAAAGAGAGATATTGGCAAGGAAAAGCTGTCTTGTACCTTTGCATTTTTCTCCCAAACGAAGGACACTAGAATTAAAATTTTAAAGCCTCCTGTTAGGCCATCATCTACACGACATAGCCCTGATTTTTCCAATGCGCAGCTCTTTGCAAAAGAGAGATATTGGCAAGGAAAAGCTGTCTTGTACCATTGCATTTTTCTCCCAAACGAAGGACACTAGAAAGAAAATTTTAAAGCCTCCTGTTAGGCCATCATCTACACGACATAGCCCTGAATTTTCCAATGCGCAGCTCTTTGCAAAAGAGAGATATTGGCAAGGAAAAGCTGTCTTGTACCTTTGCATTTTTCTCCCAAACGAAGGACACTAGAATTAAAATTTTAAAGCCTCCTGTTAGGCCATCATCTACACGACATAGCCCTGAATTTTCCAATGCGCAGCTCTTTGCAAAAGAGAGATATTGGCAAGGAAAAGCTGTCTTGTACCTTTGCATTTTTCTCCCAAACGAAGGACACTAGAATTAAAATTTTACAGCCTCCTGTTATGCCATCATCTACACGACATAGCCCTGAATTTTCCAATGCGCAGCTCTTTGCAAAAGAGAGATATTGGCAAGGAAAAGCTGTCTTGTACCTTTGCATTTTTCTCCCAAACGAAGGACACTAGAAAGAAAATTTTAAAGCCTCCTGTTAGGCCATCATCTACACGACATAGCCCTGAATTTTCCAATGCGTAGCTCTTTGCAAAAGAGAGATATTGGCAAGGAAAAGCTGTCTTGTACCTTTGCATTTTTCTCCCAAACGAAGGACACTAGAAAGAAAATTTTAAAGCCTCCTGTTAGGCCATCATCTACACGACATAGCCCTGATTTTTCCAATGCGCAGCTCTTTGCAAAAGAGAGATATTGGCAAGGAAAAGCTGTCTTGTACCATTGCATTTTTCTCCCAAACGAAGGACACTAGAAAGAAAATTTTAAAGCCTCCTGTTAGGCCATCATCTACACGACATAGCCCTGAATTTTCCAATGCGCAGCTCTTTGCAAAAGAGAGATATTGGCAAGGAAAAGCTGTCTTGTACCTTTGCATTTTTCTCCCAAACGAAGGACACTAGAATTAAAATTTTAAAGCCTCCTGTTAGGCCATCATCTACACGACATAGCCCTGAATTTTCCAATGCGCAGCTCTTTGCAAAAGAGAGATATTGGCAAGGAAAAGCTGTCTTGTACCTTTGCATTTTTCTCCCAAACGAAGGACACTAGAATTAAAATTTTACAGCCTCCTGTTATGCCATCATCTACACGACATAGCCCTGAATTTTCCAATGCGCAGCTCTTTGCAAAAGAGAGATATTGGCAAGGAAAAGCTGTCTTGTACCTTTGCATTTTTCTCCCAAACGAAGGACACTAGAAAGAAAATTTTAAAGCCTCCTGTTAGGCCATCATCTACACGACATAGCCCTGAATTTTCCAATGCGTAGCTCTTTGCAAAAGAGAGATATTGGCAAGGAAAAGCTGTCTTGTACCTTTGCATTTTTCTCCCAAACGAAGGACACTAGAAAGAAAATTTTAAAGCCTCCTGTTAGGCCATCATCTACACGACATAGCCCTGATTTTTCCAATGCGCAGCACTTTGCAAAAGAGAGATATTGGCAAGGAAAAGCTGTCTTGTACCATTGCATTTTTCTCCCAAACGAAGGACACTAGAAAGAAAATTTTAAAGCCTCCTGTTAGGCCATCATCTACACGACATAGCCCTGAATTTTCCAATGCGCAGCTCTTTGCAAAAGAGAGATATTGGCAAGGAAAAGCTGTCTTGTACCATTGCATTTTCCTCCCAAACGAAGGACACTAGAAAGAAAATTTTAAAGCCTCCTGTTAGGCCATCATCTACACGACATAGCCCTGAATATTCCAATGGCCAGCTCTTTGCAAAAGAGAGATATTGGCAAGGAAAAGCTGTCTTGTACCTTTGCATTTTTCTCCCAAACGAAGGACACTAGAAAGAAAATTTTAAAGCCTCCTGTTAGGCCATCATCTACACGACATAGCCCTGAATTTTCCAATGCGTAGCTCTTTGCAAAAGAGAGATATTGGCAAGGAAAAGCTGTCTTGTACCTTTGCATTTTTCTCCCAAACGAAGGACACTAGAAAGAAAATTTTAAAGCCTCCTGTTAGGCCATCATCTACACGACATAGCCCTGATTTTTCCAATGCGTAGCTCTTTGCAAAAGAGAGATATTGGCAAGGAAAAGCTGTCTTGTACCTTTGCATTTTTCTCCCAAACGAAGGACACTAGAAAGAAAATTTTAAAGCCTCCTGTTAGGCCATCATCTACACGACATAGCCCTGATTTTTCCAATGCGCAGCTCTTTGCAAAAGAGAGATATTGGCAAGGAAAAGCTGTCTTGTACCATTGCATTTTTCTCCCAAACGAAGGACACTAGAAAGAAAATTTTAAAGCCTCCTGTTAGGCCATCATCTACACGACATAGCCCTGAATTTTCCAATGCGCAGCTCTTTGCAAAAGAGAGATATTGGCAAGGAAAAGCTGTCTTGTACCTTTGCATTTTTCTCCCAAACGAAGGACACTAGAATTAAAATTTTAAAGCCTCCTGTTAGGCCATCATCTACACGACATAGCCCTGAATTTTCCAATGCGCAGCTCTTTGCAAAAGAGAGATATTGGCAAGGAAAAGCTGTCTTGTACCTTTGCATTTTTCTCCCAAACGAAGGACACTAGAATTAAAATTTTAAAGCCTCCTGTTATGCCATCATCTACACGACATATCCCTGAATTTTCCAATGCGCAGCTCTTTGCAAAAGAAAGATATTGGCAAGGAAAAGCTGTCAGGTACCTTTGCATTTTTCTCCCAAACGAAGGACACTAGAATTAAAATTTTAAAGCCTCCTGTTAGGCCATCATCTACACGACATAGCCCTGAATTTTCCAATGCGCAGCTCTTTGCAAAAGAGAGATATTGGCAAGGAAAAGCTGTCTTGTACCATTGCATTTTTCTCCCAAACGAAGGACACTAGAAAGAAAATTTTAAAGCCTCCTGTTAGGCCATCATCTACACGACATAGCCCTGAATTTTCCAATGCGCAGCTCTTTGCAAAAGAGAGATATTGGCAAGGAAAAGCTGTCTTGTACCTTTGCATTTTTCTCCCAAACGAAGGACACTAGAATTAAAATTTTAAAGCCTCCTGTTAGGCCATCATCTACACGACATAGCCCTGAATTTTCCAATGCGCAGCTCTTTGCAAAAGAGAGATATTGGCAAGGAAAAGCTGTCTTGTACCTTTGCATTTTTCTCCCAAACGAAGGACACTAGAATTAAAATTTTACAGCCTCCTGTTATGCCATCATCTACACGACATAGCCCTGAATTTTCCAATGCGCAGCTCTTTGCAAAAGAGAGATATTGGCAAGGAAAAGCTGTCTTGTACCTTTGCATTTTTCTCCCAAACGAAGGACACTAGAAAGAAAATTTTAAAGCCTCCTGTTAGGCCATCATCTACACGACATAGCCCTGAATTTTCCAATGCGTAGCTCTTTGCAAAAGAGAGATATTGGCAAGGAAAAGCTGTCTTGTACCTTTGCATTTTTCTCCCAAACGAAGGACACTAGAAAGAAAATTTTAAAGCCTCCTGTTAGGCCATCATCTACACGACATAGCCCTGATTTTTCCAATGCGCAGCACTTTGCAAAAGAGAGATATTGGCAAGGAAAAGCTGTCTTGTACCATTGCATTTTTCTCCCAAACGAAGGACACTAGAAAGAAAATTTTAAAGCCTCCTGTTAGGCCATCATCTACACGACATAGCCCTGAATTTTCCAATGCGCAGCTCTTTGCAAAAGAGAGATATTGGCAAGGAAAAGCTGTCTTGTACCATTGCATTTTCCTCCCAAACGAAGGACACTAGAAAGAAAATTTTAAAGCCTCCTGTTAGGCCATCATCTACACGACATAGCCCTGAATATTCCAATGGCCAGCTCTTTGCAAAAGAGAGATATTGGCAAGGAAAAGCTGTCTTGTACCTTTGCATTTTTCTCCCAAACGAAGGACACTAGAAAGAAAATTTTAAAGCCTCCTGTTAGGCCATCATCTACACGACATAGCCCTGAATTTTCCAATGCGTAGCTCTTTGCAAAAGAGAGATATTGGCAAGGAAAAGCTGTCTTGTACCTTTGCATTTTTCTCCCAAACGAAGGACACTAGAAAGAAAATTTTAAAGCCTCCTGTTAGGCCATCATCTACACGACATAGCCCTGATTTTTCCAATGCGCAGCTCTTTGCAAAAGAGAGATATTGGCAAGGAAAAGCTGTCTTGTACCATTGCATTTTTCTCCCAAACGAAGGACACTAGAAAGAAAATTTTAAAGCCTCCTGTTAGGCCATCATCTACACGACATAGCCCTGAATTTTCCAATGCGCAGCTCTTTGCAAAAGAGAGATATTGGCAAGGAAAAGCTGTCTTGTACCTTTGCATTTTTCTCCCAAACGAAGGACACTAGAATTAAAATTTTAAAGCCTCCTGTTAGGCCATCATCTACACGACATAGCCCTGAATTTTCCAATGCGCAGCTCTTTGCAAAAGAGAGATATTGGCAAGGAAAAGCTGTCTTGTACCTTTGCATTTTTCTCCCAAACGAAGGACACTAGAATTAAAATTTTAAAGCCTCCTGTTATGCCATCATCTACACGACATATCCCTGAATTTTCCAATGCGCAGCTCTTTGCAAAAGAAAGATATTGGCAAGGAAAAGCTGTCAGGTACCTTTGCATTTTTCTCCCAAACGAAGGACACTAGAATTAAAATTTTAAAGCCTCCTGTTAGGCCATCATCTACACGACATAGCCCTGAATTTTCCAATGCGCAGCTCTTTGCAAAAGAGAGATATTGGCAAGGAAAAGCTGTCTTGTACCATTGCATTTTTCTCCCAAACGAAGGACACTAGAAAGAAAATTTTAAAGCCTCCTGTTAGGCCATCATCTACACGACATAGCCCTGAATTTTCCAATGCGCAGCTCTTTGCAAAAGAGAGATATTGGCAAGGAAAAGCTGTCTTGTACCTTTGCATTTTTCTCCCAAACGAAGGACACTAGAAAGAAAATTTTAAAGCCTCCTGTTAGGCCATCATCTACACGACATAGCCCTGAATTTTCCAATGCGCAGCTCTTTGCAAAAGAGAGATATTGGCAAGGAAAAGCTGTCTTGTACCTTTGCATTTTTCTCCCAAACGAAGGACACAAGAAAGAAAATTTTAAAGCCTCCTTTAGTTCATCATCTACACGACATAGCCCTGAATTTTCCAATGCGCAGCTCTTTGCAAAAGAGAGATATTGGCAAGGAAAAGCTATCTTGTACCTTTGCATTTTTCTCCCAAACGAAGGACACTAGAAAGAAAATTTTAAAGCCTCCTGTTAGACCATCATCTACAAGGCATAGCCATGAATTTTCCAATGCGCAGCTCTTTGCAAAAGAGAGATATTGGCAAGGAAAAGCTGTCTTGTACCATTGCATTTTTCTCCCAAACGAAGGACACTAGAAAGAAAATTTTAAAGCCTCCTGTTAGGCCATCATCTACACGACATAGCCCTGAATTTTCCAATGCGTAGCTCTTTGCAAAAGAGAGATATTGGCAAGGAAAAGCTGTCTTGTACCTTTGCATTTTTCTCCCAAACGAAGGACACTAGAATTGAAATTTTAAAGCCTCCTGTTAGGCCATCATCTACACGACATAGCCCTGAATTTTCCAATGCGCAGCTCTTTGCAAAAGAGAGATATTGGCAAGGAAAAGCTGTCTTGTACCATTGCATTTTTCTCCCAAACGAAGGACACTAGAAAGAAAATTTTAAAGCCTCCTGTTAGGCCATCATCTACACGACATAGCCCTGAATTTTCCAATGCGCAGCTCTTTGCAAAAGAGAGATATTGGCAAGGAAAAGCTGTCTTGTACCTTTGCATTTTTCTCCCAAACGAAGGACACTAGAATTAAAATTTTAAAGCCTCCTGTTAGGCCATCATCTACACGACATAGCCCTGAATTTTCCAATGCGTAGCTCTTTGCAAAAGAGAGATATTGGCAAGGAAAAGCTGTCTTGTACCTTTGCATTTTTCTCCCAAACGAAGGACACTAGAATTAAAATTTTAAAGCCTCCTGTTAGGCCATCATCTACACGACATAGCCCTGAATTTTCCAATGCGTAGCTCTTTGCAAAAGAGAGATATTGGCAAGGAAAAGCTGTCTTGTACCTTTGCATTTTTCTCCCAAACGAAGGACACTAGAATTAAAATTTTAAAGCCTCCTGTTAGGCCATCATCTACACGACATAGCCCTTATTTTTCCAATGCGCAGCTCTTTGCAAAAGAGAGATATTGGCAAGGAAAAGCTGTCTTGTACCATTGCATTTTTCTCCCAAACGAAGGACACTAGAAAGAAAATTTTAAAACCTCCTGTTAGGCCATCATCTACACGACATAGCCCTGAATTTTCCAATGCGTAGCTCTTTGCAAAAGAGAGATATTGGCAAGGAAAAGCTGTCTTGTACCTTTGCATTTTTCTCCCAAACGAAGGACATTAGAATTGAAATTTTAAAGCCTCCTGTTAGGCCATCATCTACACGACATAGCCCTGAATTTTCCAATGCGTAGCTCTTTGCAAAAGAGAGATATTGGCAAGGAAAAGCTGTCTTGTACCTTTGCATTTTTCTCCCAAACGAAGGACACTAGAATTAAAATTTTAAAGCCTCCTGTTAGGCCATCATCTACACGACATAGCCCTGAATTTTCCAATGCGTAGCTCTTTGCAAAAGAGAGATATTGGCAAGGAAAAGCTGTCTTGTACCTTTGCATTTTTCTCCCAAACGAAGGACACTAGAATTGAAATTTTAAAGCCTCCTGTTAGGCCATCATCTACACGACATAGCCCTGAATTTTCCAATGCGCAGCTCTTTGCAAAAGAGAGATATTGGCAAGGAAAAGCTGTCTTGTACCATTGCATTTTTCTCCCAAACGAAGGACACTAGAAAGAAAATTTTAAAGCCTCCTGTTAGGCCATCATCTACACGACATAGCCCTGAATTTTCCAATGCGCAGCTCTTTGCAAAAGAGAGATATTGGCAAGCAAAAGCTGTCTTGTACCATTGCATTTTTCTCCCAAACGAAGGACACTAGAAAGAAAATTTTAAAGCCTCCTGTTAGGCCATCATCTACACGACATAGCCCTGAATTTTCCAATGCGCAGCTCTTTGCAAAAGAGAGATATTGGTAAGGAAAAGCTGTCTTGTACCTTTGCATTTTTCTCCCAAACGAAGGACACTAGAATTAAAATTTTAAAGCCTCCTGTTAGGCCATCATCTACACGACATAGCCCTGAATTTTCCAATGCGTAGCTCTTTGCAAAAGAGAGATATTGGCAAGGAAAAGCTGTCTTGTACCTTTGCATTTTTCTCCCAAACGAAGGACACTAGAATTAAAATTTTAAAGCCTCCTGTTAGGCCATCATCTACACGACATAGCCCTGAATTTTCCAATGCGTAGCTCTTTGCAAAAGAGAGATATTGGCAAGGAAAAGCTGTCTTGTACCTTTGCATTTTTCTCCCAAACGAAGGACACTAGAATTAAAATTTTAAAGCCTCCTGTTAGGCCATCATCTACACGACATAGCCCTGATTTTTCCAATGCGCAGCTCTTTGCAAAAGAGAGATATTGGCAAGGAAAAGCTGTCTTGTACCATTGCATTTTTCTCCCAAACGAAGGACACTAGAAAGAAAATTTTAAAGCCTCCTGTTAGGCCATCATCTACACGACATAGCCCTGATTTTTCCAATGCGCAGCTCTTTGCAAAAGAGAGATATTGGCAAGGAAAAGCTGTCTTGTACCATTGCATTTTTCTCCCAAACGAAGGACACTAGAAAGAAAATTTTAAAGCCTCCTGTTAAGCCATCATCTACACGACATAGCCCTGAATTTTCCAATGCGCAGCTCTTTGCAAAAGAGAGATATTGGCAAGGAAAAGCTGTCTTGTACCATTGCATTTTTCTCCCAAACGAAGGACACTAGAAAGAAAATTTTAAAGCCTCCTGTTAGGCCATCATCTACACGACATAGCCCTGAATTTTCCAATGCGTAGCTCTTTGCAAAAGAGAGATATTGGCAAGGAAAAGCTGTCTTGTACCTTTGCATTTTTCTCCCAAACGAAGGACACTAGAATTGAAATTTTAAAGCCTCCTGTTAGGCCATCATCTACACGACATAGCCCTGAATTTTCCAATGCGCAGCTCTTTGCAAAAGATAGATATTGGCAAGGAAAAGCTGTCTTGTACCATTGCATTTTTCTCCCAAACGAAGGACACTAGAAAGAAAATTTTAAAGCCTCCTGTTAGGCCATCATCTACACGACATAGCCCTGAATTTTCCAATGCGCAGCTCTTTGCAAAAGAGAGATATTGGCAAGGAAAAGCTGTCTTGTACCATTGCATTTTTCTCCCAAACGAAGGACACTAGAATTAAAATTTTAAAGCCTCCTGTTAGGCCATCATCTACACGACATAGCCCTGAATTTTCCAATGCGTAGCTCTTTGCAAAAGAGAGATATTGGCAAGGAAAATCTGTCTTGTACCTTTGCATTTTTCTCCCAAACGAAGGACACTAGAAAGAAAATTTTAAAGCCTCCTGTTAGGCCATCATCTACACGACATAGCCCTGATTTTTCCAATGCGCAGCTCTTTGCAAAAGAGAGATATTGGCAAGGAAAAGCTGTCTTGTACCATTGCATTTTTCTCCCAAACGAAGGACACTAGAAAGAAAATTTTAAAGCCTCCTGTTAGGCCATCATCTACACGACATAGCCCTGAATTTTCCAATGCGCAGCTCTTTGCAAAAGAGAGATATTGGCAAGGAAAAGCTGTCTTGTACCTTTGCATTTTTCTCCCAAACGAAGGACACTAGAATTAAAATTTTAAAGCCTCCTGTTAGGCCATCATCTACACGACATAGCCCTGAATTTTCCAATGCGCAGCTCTTTGCAAAAGAGAGATATTGGCAAGGAAAAGCTGTCTTGTACCTTTGCATTTTTCTCCCAAACGAAGGACACTAGAATTAAAATTTTAAAGCCTCCTGTTATGCCATCATCTACACGACATAGCCCTGAATTTTCCAATGCGCAGCTCTTTGCAAAAGAGAGATATTGGCAAGTAAAAGCTGTCTTGTACCATTGCATTTTTCTCCCAAACGAAGGACACTAGAAAGAAAATTTTAAAGCCTCCTGTTAGGCCATCATCTACACGACATAGCCCTGAATTTTCCAATGCGTAGCTCTTTGCAAAAGAGAGATATTGGCAAGGAAAAGCTGTCTTGTACCATTGCATTTTTCTCCCAAACGAAGGACACTAGAAAGAAAATTTTAAAGCCTCCTGTTAGGCCATCATCTACACGACATAGCCCTGAATTTTCCAATGCGCAGCTCTTTGCAAAAGAGAGATATTGGCAAGGAAAAGCTGTCTTGTACCTTTGCATTTTTCTCCCAAACGAAGGACACTAGAATTAAAATTTTAAAGCCTCCTGTTAGGCCATCATCTACACGACATAGCCCTGAATTTTCCAATGCGTAGCTCTTTGCAAAAGAGAGATATTGGCAAGGAAAAGCTGTCTTGTACCTTTGCATTTTTCTCCCAAACGAAGGACACTAGAATTAAAATTTTAAAGCCTCCTGTTAGGCCATCATCTACACGACATAGCCCTGAATTTTCGAAAGCGTAGCTCTTTGCAAAAGAGAGATATTGGCAAGGAAAAGCTGTCTTGTACCTTTGCATTTTTCTCCCAAACGAAGGACACTAGAATTAAAATTTTAAAGCCTCCTGTTAGGCCATCATCTACACGACATAGCCCTGATTTTTCCAATGCGCAGCTCTTTGCAAAAGAGAGATATTGGCAAGGAAAAGCTGTCTTGTACCATTGCATTTTTCTCCCAAACGAAGGACACTAGAAAGAAAATTTTAAAGCCTCCTGTTAGGCCATCATCTACACGACATAGCCCTGATTTTTCCAATGCGCAGCTCTTTGCAAAAGAGAGATATTGGCAAGGAAAAGCTGTCTTGTACCATTGCATTTTTCTCCCAAACGAAGGACACTAGAAAGAAAATTTTAAAGCCTCCTGTTAAGCCATCATCTACACGACATAGCCCTGAATTTTCCAATGCGCAGCTCTTTGCAAAAGAGAGATATTGGCAAGGAAAAGCTGTCTTGTACCATTGCATTTTTCTCCCAAACGAAGGACACTAGAAAGAAAATTTTAAAGCCTCCTGTTAGGCCATCATCTACACGACATAGCCCTGAATTTTCCAATGCGTAGCTCTTTGCAAAAGAGAGATATTGGCAAGGAAAAGCTGTCTTGTACCTTTGCATTTTTCTCCCAAACGAAGGACATTAGAATTGAAATTTTAAAGCCTCCTGTTAGGCCATCATCTACACGACATAGCCCTGAATTTTCCAATGCGCAGCTCTTTGCAAAAGATAGATATTGGCAAGGAAAAGCTGTCTTGTACCATTGCATTTTTCTCCCAAACGAAGGACACTAGAAAGAAAATTTTAAAGCCTCCTGTTAGGCCATCATCTACACGACATAGCCCTGAATTTTCCAATGCGCAGCTCTTTGCAAAAGAGAGATATTGGCAAGGAAAAGCTGTCTTGTACCATTGCATTTTTCTCCCAAACGAAGGACACTAGAAAGAAAATTTTAAAGCCTCCTGTTAGGCCATCATCTACACGACATAGCCCTGAATTTTCCAATGCGTAGCTCTTTGCAAAAGAGAGATATTGGCAAGGAAAAGCTGTCTTGTACCATTGCATTTTTCTCCCAAACGAAGGACACTAGAAAGAAAATTTTAAAGCCTCCTGTTAGGCCATCATCTACACGACATAGCCCTGAATTTTCCAATGCGCAGCTCTTTGCAAAAGAGAGATATTGGCAAGGAAAAGCTGTCTTGTACCTTTGCATTTTTCTCCCAAACGAAGGACACTAGAATTAAAATTTTAAAGCCTCCTGTTAGGCCATCATCTACACGACATAGCCCTGAATTTTCCAATGCGTAGCTCTTTGCAAAAGAGAGATATTGGCAAGGAAAAGCTGTCTTGTACCTTTGCATTTTTCTCCCAAACGAAGGACACTAGAATTAAAATTTTAAAGCCTCCTGTTAGGCCATCATCTACACGACATAGCCCTGAATTTTCGAAAGCGTAGCTCTTTGCAAAAGAGAGATATTGGCAAGGAAAAGCTGTCTTGTACCTTTGCATTTTTCTCCCAAACGAAGGACACTAGAATTAAAATTTTAAAGCCTCCTGTTAGGCCATCATCTACACGACATAGCCCTGATTTTTCCAATGCGCAGCTCTTTGCAAAAGAGAGATATTGGCAAGGAAAAGCTGTCTTGTACCATTGCATTTTTCTCCCAAACGAAGGACACTAGAAAGAAAATTTTAAAGCCTCCTGTTAGGCCATCATCTACACGACATAGCCCTGATTTTTCCAATGCGCAGCTCTTTGCAAAAGAGAGATATTGGCAAGGAAAAGCTGTCTTGTACCATTGCATTTTTCTCCCAAACGAAGGACACTAGAAAGAAAATTTTAAAGCCTCCTGTTAAGCCATCATCTACACGACATAGCCCTGAATTTTCCAATGCGCAGCTCTTTGCAAAAGAGAGATATTGGCAAGGAAAAGCTGTCTTGTACCATTGCATTTTTCTCCCAAACGAAGGACACTAGAAAGAAAATTTTAAAGCCTCCTGTTAGGCCATCATCTACACGACATAGCCCTGAATTTTCCAATGCGTAGCTCTTTGCAAAAGAGAGATATTGGCAAGGAAAAGCTGTCTTGTACCTTTGCATTTTTCTCCCAAACGAAGGACATTAGAATTGAAATTTTAAAGCCTCCTGTTAGGCCATCATCTACACGACATAGCCCTGAATTTTCCAATGCGCAGCTCTTTGCAAAAGATAGATATTGGCAAGGAAAAGCTGTCTTGTACCATTGCATTTTTCTCCCAAACGAAGGACACTAGAAAGAAAATTTTAAAGCCTCCTGTTAGGCCATCATCTACACGACATAGCCCTGAATTTTCCAATGCGCAGCTCTTTGCAAAAGAGAGATATTGGCAAGGAAAAGCTGTCTTGTACCATTGCATTTTTCTCCCAAACGAAGGACACTAGAAAGAAAATTTTAAAGCCTCCTGTTAGGCCATCATCTACACGACATAGCCCTGAATTTTCCAATGCGTAGCTCTTTGCAAAAGAGAGATATTGGCAAGGAAAAGCTGTCTTGTACCATTGCATTTTTCTCCCAAACGAAGGACACTAGAAAGAAACTTTTAAAGCCTCCTGTTAGGCCATCATCTACACGACATAGCCCTGAATTTTCCAATGCGCAGCTCTTTGCAAAAGAGAGATATTGGCAAGGAAAAGCTGTCTTGTACCTTTGCATTTTTCTCCCAAACGAAGGACACTAGAATTAAAATTTTAAAGCCTCCTGTTAGGCCATCATCTACACGACATAGCCCTGAATTTTCCAATGCGTAGCTCTTTGCAAAAGAGAGATATTGGCAAGGAAAAGCTATCTTGTACCTTTGCATTTTTCTCCCAAACGAAGGACACTAGAATTAAAATTTTAAAGCCTCCTGTTAGGCCATCATCTACACGACATAGACCTGAATTTTCCAATGCGCAGCTCTTTGCAAAAGAGAGATATTGGCAAGGAAAAGCTGTCTTGTACCATTGCATTTTTCTCCCAAACGAAGGACACTAGAAAGAAAAATTTAAAGCCTCCTGTTAGGCCATCATCTACACGACATAGCCCTGAATTTTCCAATGCGCAGCTCTTTGCAAAAGAGAGATATTGGCAAGGAAAAGCTGTCTTGTACCTTTGCATTTTTCTCCCAAACGAAGGTCACTAGAAAGAAAATTTTAAAGCCTCCTGTTAGGCCATCATCTACACGACATAGCCCTGAATTTTCCAATGCGTAGCTCTTTGCAAAAGATAGATATTGATAAGGAAAAGCTGTCTTGTACCATTGCATTTTTCTCCCAAACAAAGGACACTAGAAAGAAAATTTTAAAGCCTCCTGTTAGACCATCATCTACACGGCATAGCCATGAATTTTCCAATGCGCAGCTCTTTGCAAAAGAGAGATATTGGCAAGGAAAAGCTGTCTTGTACCTTTGCATTTTTCTCCCAAACGAAGGACACTAGAATTAAAATTTTAAAGCCTCCTGTTAGGCCATCATCTACACGATATAGCCCTGAATTTTCCAATGCACAGCTCTTTGCAAAAGAGAGATATTGGCAAGGAAAAGCTGTCTTGTACCTTTGCATTTTTCTCCCAAACGAAGGACACAAGAAAGAAAATTTTAAAGCCTCCTTTAGGCCATCATCTACACGACATAGCCCTGAATTTTCCAATGCGCAGCTCTTTGCAAAAGAGAGATATTGGCAAGGAAAAGCTATCGTGTTCCTTTGCATTTTTCTCCCAAACGAAGGACACTAGAAAGAAAATTTTAAAGCCTCCTGTTAGACCATCATCTACACGGCATAGCCATGAATTTTCCAATGCGCAGCTCTTTGCAAAAGAGAGATATTGGCAAGGAAAAGCTATCTTGTACCTTTGCATTTTTCTCCCAAACGAAGGACACTAGAATTAAAATTTTAAAGCCTCCTGTTAGGCCATCATCTACACGACATAGCCCTGAATTTTCCAATTCGCAGCTCTTTGCAAAAGAGAGATATTGGCAAGGAAAAGCTGTCAGGTACCTTTGCATTTTTCTCCCAAACGAAGGACACTAGAATTAAAATTTTAAAGCCTCCTGTTAGGCCATCATCTACACGACATAGCCCTGAATTTTCCAATGCGCAGCTCTTTGCAAAAGAGAGATATTGGCAAGGAAAATCTGTCTTGTACCTTTGCATTTTTCTCCCAAACGAAGGACACTAGAAAGAAAATTTTAAAGCCTCCTGTTAGGCCATCATCTACACGACATAGCCCTGATTTTTCCAATGCGCAGCTCTTTGCAAAAGAGAGATATTGGCAAGGAAAAGCTGTCTTGTACCATTGCATTTTTCTCCCAAACGAAGGACACTAGAAAGAAAATTTTAAAGCCTCCTGTTAGGCCATCATCTACACGACATAGCCCTGAATTTTCCAATGCGCAGCTCTTTGCAAAAGAGAGATATTGGCAAGGAAAAGCTGTCTTGTACCTTTGCATTTTTCTCCCAAACGAAGGACACTAGAATTAAAATTTTAAAGCCTCCTGTTAGGCCATCATCTACACGACATAGCCCTGAATTTTCCAATGCGCAGCTCTTTGCAAAAGAGAGATATTGGCAAGGAAAAGCTGTCTTGTACCTTTGCATTTTTCTCCCAAACGAAGGACACTAGAATTAAAATTTTAAAGCCTCCTGTTATGCCATCATCTACACGACATAGCCCTGAATTTTCCAATGCGCAGCTCTTTGCAAAAGAGAGATATTGGCAAGGAAAAGCTGTCAGGTACCTTTGCATTTTTCTCCCAAACGAAGGACACTAGAATTAAAATTTTAAAGCCTCCTGTTAGGCCATCATCTACACGACATAGCCTTGAATTTTCCAATGCGCAGCTCTTTGCAAAAGAGAGATATTGGCAAGGAAAAGCTGTCTTGTACCATTGCATTTTTCTCCCAAACGAAGGACACTAGAAAGAAAATTTTAAAGCCTCCTGTTAGGCCATCATCTACACGACATAGCCCTGAATTTTCCAATGCGCAGCTCTTTGCAAAAGAGAGATATTGGCAAGGAAAAGCTGTCTTGTACCTTTGCATTTTTCTCCCAAACGAAGGACACTAGAAAGAAAATTTTAAAGCCTCCTGTTAGGCCATCATCTACACGACATAGCCCTGAATTTTCCAATGCGTAGCTCTTTGCAAAAGAGAGATATTGGCAAGGAAAAGCTGTCTTGTACCTTTGCATTTTTCTCCCAAACGAAGGACACTAGAAAGAAAATTTTAAAGCCTCCTGTTAGGCCATCATCTACACGACATAGCCCTGATTTTTCCAATGCGCAGCTCTTTGCAAAAGAGAGATATTGGCAAGGAAAAGCTGTCTTGTACCATTGCATTTTTCTCCCAAACGAAGGACACTAGAAAGAAAATTTTAAAGCCTCCTGTTAGGCCATCATCTACACGACATAGCCCTGAATTTTTCAATGCGCAGCTCTTTGCAAAAGAGAGATATTGGCAAGGAAAAGCTGTCTTGTACCTTTGCATTTTTCTCCCAAACGAAGGACACTAGAAAGAAAATTTTAAAGCCTCCTGTTAGGCCATCATCTACACGACATAGCCCTGAATTTTCCAATGCGTAGCTCTTTGCAAAAGAGAGATATTGGCAAGGAAAAGCTGTCTTGTACCTTTGCATTTTTCTCCCAAACGAAGGACACTAGAAAGAAAATTTTAAAGCCTCCTGTTAGGCCATCATCTACACGACATAGCCCTGATTTTTCCAATGCGCAGCTCTTTGCAAAAGAGAGATATTGGCAAGGAAAAGCTGTCTTGTACCATTGCATTTTTCTCCCAAACGAAGGACACTAGAAAGAAAATTTTAAAGCCTCCTGTTAGGCCATCATCTACACGACATAGCCCTGAATTTTTCAATGCGCAGCTCTTTGCAAAAGAGAGATATTGGCAAGGAAAAGCTGTCTTGTACCTTTGCATTTTTCTCCCAAACGAAGGACACTAGAATTAAAATTTTAAAGCCTCCTGTTAGGCCATCATCTACACGACATAGCCCTGAATTTTCCAATGCGCAGCTCTTTGCAAAAGAGAGATATTGGCAAGGAAAAGCTGTCTTGTACCTTTGCATTTTTCTCCCAAACGAAGGACACTAGAATTAAAATTTTACAGCCTCCTGTTATGCCATCATCTACACGACATAGCCCTGAATTTTCCAATGCGCAGCTCTTTGCAAATGAGAGATATTGGCAAGGAAAAGCTGTCTTGTACCTTTGCATTTTTCTCCCAAACGAAGGACACTAGAAAGAAAATTTTAAAGCCTCCTGTTAGGCCATCATCTACACGACATAGCCCTGAATTTTCCAATGCGTAGCTCTTTGCAAAAGAGAGATATTGGCAAGGAAAAGCTGTCTTGTACCTTTGCATTTTTCTCCCAAACGAAGGACACTAGAAAGAAAATTTTAAAGCCTCCTGTTAGGCCATCATCTACACGACATAGCCCTGATTTTTCCAATGCGCAGCTCTTTGCAAAAGAGAGATATTGGCAAGGAAAAGCTGTCTTGTACCATTGCATTTTTCTCCCAAACGAAGGACACTAGAAAGAAAATTTTAAAGCCTCCTGTTAGGCCATCATCTACACGACATAGCCCTGAATTTTCCAATGCGCAGCTCTTTGCAAAAGAGAGATATTGGCAAGGAAAAGCTGTCTTGTACCATTGCATTTTCCTCCCAAACGAAGGACACTAGAAAGAAAATTTTAAAGCCTCCTGTTAGGCCATCATCTACACGACATAGCCCTGAATATTCCAATGGCCAGCTCTTTGCAAAAGAGAGATATTGGCAAGGAAAAGCTGTCTTGTACCTTTGCATTTTTCTCCCAAACGAAGGACACTAGAAAGAAAATTTTAAAGCCTCCTGTTATGCCATCATCTACACGACATAGCCCTGAATTTTCCAATGCGCAGCTCTTTGCAAAAGAGAGATATTGGCAAGGAAAAGCTGTCAGGTACCTTTGCATTTTTCTCCCAAACGAAGGACACTAGAATTAAAATTTTAAAGCCTCCTGTTAGGCCATCATCTACACGACATAGCCCTGAATTTTCCAATGCGCAGCTCTTTGCAAAAGAGAGATATTGGCAAGGAAAAGCTGTCTTGTACCATTGCATTTTTCTCCCAAACGAAGGACACTAGAAAGAAAATTTTAAAGCCTCCTGTTAGGCCATCATCTACACGACATAGCCCTGAATTTTCCAATGCGCAGCTCTTTGCAAAAGAGAGATATTGGCAAGGAAAAGCTGTCTTGTACCTTTGCATTTTTCTCCCAAACGAAGGACACTAGAATTAAAATTTTAAAGCCTCCTGTTAGGCCATCATCTACACGACATAGCCCTGAATTTTCCAATGCGCATCTCTTTGCAAAAGAGAGATATTGGCAAGGAAAAGCTGTCTTGTACCTTTGCATTTTTCTCCCAAACGAAGGACACTAGAATTAAAATTTTAAAGCCTCCTGTTAGGCCATCATCTACACGACATAGCCCTGATTTTTCCAATGCGCAGCTCTTTGCAAAAGAGAGATATTGGCAAGGAAAAGCTGTCTTGTACCATTGCATTTTTCTCCCAAACGAAGGACACTAGAAAGAAAATTTTAAAGCCTTCTGTTAGGCCATCATCTACACGACATAGCCCTGATTTTTCCAATGCGCAGCTCTTTGCAAAAGAGAGATATTGGCAAGGAAAAGCTGTCTTGTACCATTGCATTTTTCTCCCAAACGAAGGACACTAGAAAGAAAATTTTAAAGCCTCCTGTTAAGCCATCATCTACACGACATAGCCCTGAATTTTCCAATGCGCAGCTCTTTGCAAAAGAGAGATATTGGCAAGGAAAAGCTGTCTTGTACCATTGCATTTTTCTCCCAAACGAAGGACACTAGAATTAAAATTTTAAAGCCTCCTGTTAGGCCATCATCTACACGACATAGCCCTGAATTTTCCAATGCGCAGCTCTTTGCAAAAGAGAGATATTGGCAAGGAAAAGCTGTCTTGTACCTTTGCATTTTTCTCCCAAACGAAGGACACTAGAATTAAAATTTTACAGCCTCCTGTTATGCCATCATCTACACGACATAGCCCTGAATTTTCCAATGCGCAGCTCTTTGCAAAAGAGAGATATTGGCAAGGAAAAGCTGTCTTGTACCTTTGCATTTTTCTCCCAAACGAAGGACACTAGAAAGAAAATTTTAAAGCCTCCTGTTAGGCCATCATCTACACGACATAGCCCTGAATTTTCCAATGCGTAGCTCTTTGCAAAAGAGAGATATTGGCAAGGAAAAGCTGTCTTGTACCTTTGCATTTTTCTCCCAAACGAAGGACACTAGAAAGAAAATTTTAAAGCCTCCTGTTAGGCCATCATCTACACGACATAGCCCTGATTTTTCCAATGCGCAGCACTTTGCAAAAGAGAGATATTGGCAAGGAAAAGCTGTCTTGTACCATTGCATTTTTCTCCCAAACGAAGGACACTAGAAAGAAAATTTTAAAGCCTCCTGTTAGGCCATCATCTACACGACATAGCCCTGAATTTTCCAATGCGCAGCTCTTTGCAAAAGAGAGATATTGGCAAGGAAAAGCTGTCTTGTACCATTGCATTTTCCTCCCAAACGAAGGACACTAGAAAGAAAATTTTAAAGCCTCCTGTTAGGCCATCATCTACACGACATAGCCCTGAATTTTCCAATGCGTAGCTCTTTGCAAAAGAGAGATATTGGCAAGGAAAAGCTGTCTTGTACCTTTGCATTTTTCTCCCAAACGAAGGACACTAGAAAGAAAATTTTAAAGCCTCCTGTTAGGCCATCATCTACACGACATAGCCCTGATTTTTCCAATGCGCAGCTCTTTGCAAAAGAGAGATATTGGCAAGGAAAAGCTGTCTTGTACCATTGCATTTTTCTCCCAAACGAAGGACACTAGAAAGAAAATTTTAAAGCCTCCTGTTAGGCCATCATCTACACGACATAGCCCTGAATTTTCCAATGCGCAGCTCTTTGCAAAAGAGAGATATTGGCAAGGAAAAGCTGTCTTGTACCTTTGCATTTTTCTCCCAAACGAAGGACACTAGAATTAAAATTTTAAAGCCTCCTGTTAGGCCATCATCTACACGACATAGCCCTGATTTTTCCAATGCGCAGCTCTTTGCAAAAGAGAGATATTGGCAAGGAAAAGCTGTCTTGTACCATTGCATTTTTCTCCCAAACGAAGGACACTAGAAAGAAAATTTTAAAGCCTCCTGTTAGGCCATCATCTACACGACATAGCCCTGATTTTTCCAATGCGCAGCTCTTTGCAAAAGAGAGATATTGGCAAGGAAAAGCTGTCTTGTACCATTGCATTTTTCTCCCAAACGAAGGACACTAGAAAGAAAATTTTAAAGCCTCCTGTTAAGCCATCATCTACACGACATAGCCCTGAATTTTCCAATGCGCAGCTCTTTGCAAAAGAGAGATATTGGCAAGGAAAAGCTGTCTTGTACCATTGCATTTTTCTCCCAAACGAAGGACACTAGAAAGAAAATTTTAAAGCCTCCTGTTAGGCCATCATCTACACGACATAGCCCTGAATTTTCCAATGCGTAGCTCTTTGCAAAAGAGAGATATTGGCAAGGAAAAGCTGTCTTGTACCTTTGCATTTTTCTCCCAAACGAAGGACATTAGAATTGAAATTTTAAAGCCTCCTGTTAGGCCATCATCTACACGACATAGCCCTGAATTTTCCAATGCGCAGCTCTTTGCAAAAGATAGATATTGGCAAGGAAAAGCTGTCTTGTACCATTGCATTTTTCTCCCAAACGAAGGACACTAGAAAGAAAATTTTAAAGCCTCCTGTTAGGCCATCATCTACACGACATAGCCCTGAATTTTCCAATGCGCAGCTCTTTGCAAAAGAGAGATATTGGCAAGGAAAAGCTGTCTTGTACCATTGCATTTTTCTCCCAAACGAAGGACACTAGAAAGAAAATTTTAAAGCCTCCTGTTAGGCCATCATCTACACGACATAGCCCTGAATTTTCCAATGCGTAGCTCTTTGCAAAAGAGAGATATTGGCAAGGAAAAGCTGTCTTGTACCATTGCATTTTTCTCCCAAACGAAGGACACTAGAAAGAAAATTTTAAAGCCTCCTGTTAGGCCATCATCTACACGACATAGCCCTGAATTTTCCAATGCGCAGCTCTTTGCAAAAGAGAGATATTGGCAAGGAAAAGCTGTCTTGTACCTTTGCATTTTTCTCCCAAACGAAGGACACTAGAATTAAAATTTTAAAGCCTCCTGTTAGGCCATCATCTACACGACATAGCCCTGAATTTTCCAATGCGTAGCTCTTTGCAAAAGAGAGATATTGGCAAGGAAAAGCTGTCTTGTACCTTTGCATTTTTCTCCCAAACGAAGGACACTAGAATTAAAATTTTAAAGCCTCCTGTTAGGCCATCATCTACACGACATAGCCCTGAATTTTCGAAAGCGTAGCTCTTTGCAAAAGAGAGATATTGGCAAGGAAAAGCTGTCTTGTACCTTTGCATTTTTCTCCCAAACGAAGGACACTAGAATTAAAATTTTAAAGCCTCCTGTTAGGCCATCATCTACACGACATAGCCCTGATTTTTCCAATGCGCAGCTCTTTGCAAAAGAGAGATATTGGCAAGGAAAAGCTGTCTTGTACCATTGCATTTTTCTCCCAAACGAAGGACACTAGAAAGAAAATTTTAAAGCCTCCTGTTAGGCCATCATCTACACGACATAGCCCTGATTTTTCCAATGCGCAGCTCTTTGCAAAAGAGAGATATTGGCAAGGAAAAGCTGTCTTGTACCATTGCATTTTTCTCCCAAACGAAGGACACTAGAAAGAAAATTTTAAAGCCTCCTGTTAAGCCATCATCTACACGACATAGCCCTGAATTTTCCAATGCGCAGCTCTTTGCAAAAGAGAGATATTGGCAAGGAAAAGCTGTCTTGTACCATTGCATTTTTCTCCCAAACGAAGGACACTAGAAAGAAAATTTTAAAGCCTCCTGTTAGGCCATCATCTACACGACATAGCCCTGAATTTTCCAATGCGTAGCTCTTTGCAAAAGAGAGATATTGGCAAGGAAAAGCTGTCTTGTACCTTTGCATTTTTCTCCCAAACGAAGGACATTAGAATTGAAATTTTAAAGCCTCCTGTTAGGCCATCATCTACACGACATAGCCCTGAATTTTCCAATGCGCAGCTCTTTGCAAAAGATAGATATTGGCAAGGAAAAGCTGTCTTGTACCATTGCATTTTTCTCCCAAACGAAGGACACTAGAAAGAAAATTTTAAAGCCTCCTGTTAGGCCATCATCTACACGACATAGCCCTGAATTTTCCAATGCGCAGCTCTTTGCAAAAGAGAGATATTGGCAAGGAAAAGCTGTCTTGTACCATTGCATTTTTCTCCCAAACGAAGGACACTAGAAAGAAAATTTTAAAGCCTCCTGTTAGGCCATCATCTACACGACATAGCCCTGAATTTTCCAATGCGTAGCTCTTTGCAAAAGAGAGATATTGGCAAGGAAAAGCTGTCTTGTACCATTGCATTTTTCTCCCAAACGAAGGACACTAGAAAGAAACTTTTAAAGCCTCCTGTTAGGCCATCATCTACACGACATAGCCCTGAATTTTCCAATGCGCAGCTCTTTGCAAAAGAGAGATATTGGCAAGGAAAAGCTGTCTTGTACCTTTGCATTTTTCTCCCAAACGAAGGACACTAGAATTAAAATTTTAAAGCCTCCTGTTAGGCCATCATCTACACGACATAGCCCTGAATTTTCCAATGCGTAGCTCTTTGCAAAAGAGAGATATTGGCAAGGAAAAGCTATCTTGTACCTTTGCATTTTTCTCCCAAACGAAGGACACTAGAATTAAAATTTTAAAGCCTCCTGTTAGGCCATCATCTACACGACATAGACCTGAATTTTCCAATGCGCAGCTCTTTGCAAAAGAGAGATATTGGCAAGGAAAAGCTGTCTTGTACCATTGCATTTTTCTCCCAAACGAAGGACACTAGAAAGAAAAATTTAAAGCCTCCTGTTAGGCCATCATCTACACGACATAGCCCTGAATTTTCCAATGCGCAGCTCTTTGCAAAAGAGAGATATTGGCAAGGAAAAGCTGTCTTGTACCTTTGCATTTTTCTCCCAAACGAAGGTCACTAGAAAGAAAATTTTAAAGCCTCCTGTTAGGCCATCATCTACACGACATAGCCCTGAATTTTCCAATGCGTAGCTCTTTGCAAAAGATAGATATTGATAAGGAAAAGCTGTCTTGTACCATTGCATTTTTCTCCCAAACAAAGGACACTAGAAAGAAAATTTTAAAGCCTCCTGTTAGACCATCATCTACACGGCATAGCCATGAATTTTCCAATGCGCAGCTCTTTGCAAAAGAGAGATATTGGCAAGGAAAAGCTGTCTTGTACCTTTGCATTTTTCTCCCAAACGAAGGACACTAGAATTAAAATTTTAAAGCCTCCTGTTAGGCCATCATCTACACGATATAGCCCTGAATTTTCCAATGCACAGCTCTTTGCAAAAGAGAGATATTGGCAAGGAAAAGCTGTCTTGTACCTTTGCATTTTTCTCCCAAACGAAGGACACAAGAAAGAAAATTTTAAAGCCTCCTTTAGGCCATCATCTACACGACATAGCCCTGAATTTTCCAATGCGCAGCTCTTTGCAAAAGAGAGATATTGGCAAGGAAAAGCTATCGTGTTCCTTTGCATTTTTCTCCCAAACGAAGGACACTAGAAAGAAAATTTTAAAGCCTCCTGTTAGACCATCATCTACACGGCATAGCCATGAATTTTCCAATGCGCAGCTCTTTGCAAAAGAGAGATATTGGCAAGGAAAAGCTATCTTGTACCTTTGCATTTTTCTCCCAAACGAAGGACACTAGAATTAAAATTTTAAAGCCTCCTGTTAGGCCATCATCTACACGACATAGCCCTGAATTTTCCAATTCGCAGCTCTTTGCAAAAGAGAGATATTGGCAAGGAAAAGCTGTCAGGTACCTTTGCATTTTTCTCCCAAACGAAGGACACTAGAATTAAAATTTTAAAGCCTCCTGTTAGGCCATCATCTACACGACATAGCCCTGAATTTTCCAATGCGCAGCTCTTTGCAAAAGAGAGATATTGGCAAGGAAAATCTGTCTTGTACCTTTGCATTTTTCTCCCAAACGAAGGACACTAGAAAGAAAATTTTAAAGCCTCCTGTTAGGCCATCATCTACACGACATAGCCCTGATTTTTCCAATGCGCAGCTCTTTGCAAAAGAGAGATATTGGCAAGGAAAAGCTGTCTTGTACCATTGCATTTTTCTCCCAAACGAAGGACACTAGAAAGAAAATTTTAAAGCCTCCTGTTAGGCCATCATCTACACGACATAGCCCTGAATTTTCCAATGCGCAGCTCTTTGCAAAAGAGAGATATTGGCAAGGAAAAGCTGTCTTGTACCTTTGCATTTTTCTCCCAAACGAAGGACACTAGAATTAAAATTTTAAAGCCTCCTGTTAGGCCATCATCTACACGACATAGCCCTGAATTTTCCAATGCGCAGCTCTTTGCAAAAGAGAGATATTGGCAAGGAAAAGCTGTCTTGTACCTTTGCATTTTTCTCCCAAACGAAGGACACTAGAATTAAAATTTTAAAGCCTCCTGTTATGCCATCATCTACACGACATAGCCCTGAATTTTCCAATGCGCAGCTCTTTGCAAAAGAGAGATATTGGCAAGGAAAAGCTGTCAGGTACCTTTGCATTTTTCTCCCAAACGAAGGACACTAGAATTAAAATTTTAAAGCCTCCTGTTAGGCCATCATCTACACGACATAGCCTTGAATTTTCCAATGCGCAGCTCTTTGCAAAAGAGAGATATTGGCAAGGAAAAGCTGTCTTGTACCATTGCATTTTTCTCCCAAACGAAGGACACTAGAAAGAAAATTTTAAAGCCTCCTGTTAGGCCATCATCTACACGACATAGCCCTGAATTTTCCAATGCGCAGCTCTTTGCAAAAGAGAGATATTGGCAAGGAAAAGCTGTCTTGTACCTTTGCATTTTTCTCCCAAACGAAGGACACTAGAAAGAAAATTTTAAAGCCTCCTGTTAGGCCATCATCTACACGACATAGCCCTGAATTTTCCAATGCGTAGCTCTTTGCAAAAGAGAGATATTGGCAAGGAAAAGCTGTCTTGTACCTTTGCATTTTTCTCCCAAACGAAGGACACTAGAAAGAAAATTTTAAAGCCTCCTGTTAGGCCATCATCTACACGACATAGCCCTGATTTTTCCAATGCGCAGCTCTTTGCAAAAGAGAGATATTGGCAAGGAAAAGCTGTCTTGTACCATTGCATTTTTCTCCCAAACGAAGGACACTAGAAAGAAAATTTTAAAGCCTCCTGTTAGGCCATCATCTACACGACATAGCCCTGAATTTTTCAATGCGCAGCTCTTTGCAAAAGAGAGATATTGGCAAGGAAAAGCTGTCTTGTACCTTTGCATTTTTCTCCCAAACGAAGGACACTAGAAAGAAAATTTTAAAGCCTCCTGTTAGGCCATCATCTACACGACATAGCCCTGAATTTTCCAATGCGTAGCTCTTTGCAAAAGAGAGATATTGGCAAGGAAAAGCTGTCTTGTACCTTTGCATTTTTCTCCCAAACGAAGGACACTAGAAAGAAAATTTTAAAGCCTCCTGTTAGGCCATCATCTACACGACATAGCCCTGATTTTTCCAATGCGCAGCTCTTTGCAAAAGAGAGATATTGGCAAGGAAAAGCTGTCTTGTACCATTGCATTTTTCTCCCAAACGAAGGACACTAGAAAGAAAATTTTAAAGCCTCCTGTTAGGCCATCATCTACACGACATAGCCCTGAATTTTTCAATGCGCAGCTCTTTGCAAAAGAGAGATATTGGCAAGGAAAAGCTGTCTTGTACCTTTGCATTTTTCTCCCAAACGAAGGACACTAGAATTAAAATTTTAAAGCCTCCTGTTAGGCCATCATCTACACGACATAGCCCTGAATTTTCCAATGCGCAGCTCTTTGCAAAAGAGAGATATTGGCAAGGAAAAGCTGTCTTGTACCTTTGCATTTTTCTCCCAAACGAAGGACACTAGAATTAAAATTTTACAGCCTCCTGTTATGCCATCATCTACACGACATAGCCCTGAATTTTCCAATGCGCAGCTCTTTGCAAATGAGAGATATTGGCAAGGAAAAGCTGTCTTGTACCTTTGCATTTTTCTCCCAAACGAAGGACACTAGAAAGAAAATTTTAAAGCCTCCTGTTAGGCCATCATCTACACGACATAGCCCTGAATTTTCCAATGCGTAGCTCTTTGCAAAAGAGAGATATTGGCAAGGAAAAGCTGTCTTGTACCTTTGCATTTTTCTCCCAAACGAAGGACACTAGAAAGAAAATTTTAAAGCCTCCTGTTAGGCCATCATCTACACGACATAGCCCTGATTTTTCCAATGCGCAGCTCTTTGCAAAAGAGAGATATTGGCAAGGAAAAGCTGTCTTGTACCATTGCATTTTTCTCCCAAACGAAGGACACTAGAAAGAAAATTTTAAAGCCTCCTGTTAGGCCATCATCTACACGACATAGCCCTGAATTTTCCAATGCGCAGCTCTTTGCAAAAGAGAGATATTGGCAAGGAAAAGCTGTCTTGTACCATTGCATTTTCCTCCCAAACGAAGGACACTAGAAAGAAAATTTTAAAGCCTCCTGTTAGGCCATCATCTACACGACATAGCCCTGAATATTCCAATGGCCAGCTCTTTGCAAAAGAGAGATATTGGCAAGGAAAAGCTGTCTTGTACCTTTGCATTTTTCTCCCAAACGAAGGACACTAGAAAGAAAATTTTAAAGCCTCCTGTTATGCCATCATCTACACGACATAGCCCTGAATTTTCCAATGCGCAGCTCTTTGCAAAAGAGAGATATTGGCAAGGAAAAGCTGTCAGGTACCTTTGCATTTTTCTCCCAAACGAAGGACACTAGAATTAAAATTTTAAAGCCTCCTGTTAGGCCATCATCTACACGACATAGCCCTGAATTTTCCAATGCGCAGCTCTTTGCAAAAGAGAGATATTGGCAAGGAAAAGCTGTCTTGTACCATTGCATTTTTCTCCCAAACGAAGGACACTAGAAAGAAAATTTTAAAGCCTCCTGTTAGGCCATCATCTACACGACATAGCCCTGAATTTTCCAATGCGCAGCTCTTTGCAAAAGAGAGATATTGGCAAGGAAAAGCTGTCTTGTACCTTTGCATTTTTCTCCCAAACGAAGGACACTAGAAAGAAAATTTTAAAGCCTCCTGTTAGGCCATCATCTACACGACATAGCCCTGAATTTTCCAATGCGTAGCTCTTTGCAAAAGAGAGATATTGGCAAGGAAAAGCTGTCTTGTACCTTTGCATTTTTCTCCCAAACGAAGGACACTAGAAAGAAAATTTTAAAGCCTCCTGTTAGGCCATCATCTACACGACATAGCCCTGATTTTTCCAATGCGCAGCTCTTTGCAAAAGAGAGATATTGGCAAGGAAAAGCTGTCTTGTACCATTGCATTTTTCTCCCAAACGAAGGACACTAGAAAGAAAATTTTAAAGCCTCCTGTTAGGCCATCATCTACACGACATAGCCCTGAATTTTCCAATGCGCAGCTCTTTGCAAAAGAGAGATATTGGCAAGGAAAAGCTGTCTTGTACCTTTGCATTTTTCTCCCAAACGAAGGACACTAGAATTAAAATTTTAAAGCCTCCTGTTAGGCCATCATCTACACGACATAGCCCTGAATTTTCCAATGCGCAGCTCTTTGCAAAAGAGAGATATTGGCAAGGAAAAGCTGTCTTGTACCTTTGCATTTTTCTCCCAAACGAAGGACACTAGAATTAAAATTTTACAGCCTCCTGTTATGCCATCATCTACACGACATAGCCCTGAATTTTCCAATGCGCAGCTCTTTGCAAAAGAGAGATATTGGCAAGGAAAAGCTGTCTTGTACCTTTGCATTTTTCTCCCAAACGAAGGACACTAGAAAGAAAATTTTAAAGCCTCCTGTTAGGCCATCATCTACACGACATAGCCCTGAATTTTCCAATGCGTAGCTCTTTGCAAAAGAGAGATATTGGCAAGGAAAAGCTGTCTTGTACCTTTGCATTGTTCTCCCAAACGAAGGACACTAGAAAGAAAATTTTAAAGCCTCCTGTTAGGCCATCATCTACACGACATAGCCCTGATTTTTCCAATGCGCAGCACTTTGCAAAAGAGAGATATTGGCAAGGAAAAGCTGTCTTGTACCATTGCATTTTTCTCCCAAACGAAGGACACTAGAAAGAAAATTTTAAAGCCTCCTGTTAGGCCATCATCTACACGACATAGCCCTGAATTTTCCAATGCGCAGCTCTTTGCAAAAGAGAGATATTGGCAAGGAAAAGCTGTCTTGTACCATTGCATTTTCCTCCCAAACGAAGGACACTAGAAAGAAAATTTTAAAGCCTCCTGTTAGGCCATCATCTACACGACATAGCCCTGAATATTCCAATGGCCAGCTCTTTGCAAAAGAGAGATATTGGCAAGGAAAAGCTGTCTTGTACCTTTGCATTTTTCTCCCAAACGAAGGACACTAGAAAGAAAATTTTAAAGCCTCCTGTTAGGCCATCATCTACACGACATAGCCCTGAATTTTCCAATGCGTAGCTCTTTGCAAAAGAGAGATATTGGCAAGGAAAAGCTGTCTTGTACCTTTGCATTTTTCTCCCAAACGAAGGACACTAGAAAGAAAATTTTAAAGCCTCCTGTTAGGCCATCATCTACACGACATAGCCCTGATTTTTCCAATGCGCAGCTCTTTGCAAAAGAGAGATATTGGCAAGGAAAAGCTGTCTTGTACCATTGCATTTTTCTCCCAAACGAAGGACACTAGAAAGAAAATTTTAAAGCCTCCTGTTAGGCCATCATCTACACGACATAGCCCTGAATTTTCCAATGCGCAGCTCTTTGCAAAAGAGAGATATTGGCAAGGAAAAGCTGTCTTGTACCTTTGCATTTTTCTCCCAAACGAAGGACACTAGAATTAAAATTTTAAAGCCTCCTGTTAGGCCATCATCTACACGACATAGCCCTGAATTTTCCAATGCGCATCTCTTTGCAAAAGAGAGATATTGGCAAGGAAAAGCTGTCTTGTACCTTTGCATTTTTCTCCCAAACGAAGGACACTAGAATTAAAATTTTAAAGCCTCCTTTTATGCCATCATCTACACGACATATCCCTGAATTTTCCAATGCGCAGCTCTTTGCAAAAGAAAGATATTGGCAAGGAAAAGCTGTCAGGTACCTTTGCATTTTTCTCCCAAACGAAGGACACTAGAATTAAAATTTTAAAGCCTCCTGTTAGGCCATCATCTACACGACATAGCCCTGAATTTTCCAATGCGCAGCTCTTTGCAAAAGAGAGATATTGGCAAGGAAAAGCTATCTTGTACCATTGCATTTTTCTCCCAAACGAAGGACACTAGAAAGAAAATTTTAAAGCCTCCTGTTAGGCCATCATCTACACGACATAGCCCTGAATTTTCCAATGCGCAGCTCTTTGCAAAAGAGAGATATTGGCAAGGAAAAGCTGTCTTGTACCTTTGCATTTTTCTCCCAAACGAAGGACACTAGAAAGAAAATTTTAAAGCCTCCTGTTAGGCCATCATCTACACGACATAGCCCTGAATTTTCCAATGCGCAGCTCTTTGCAAAAGAGAGATATTGGCAAGCAAAAGCTGTCTTGTACCATTGCATTTTTCTCCCAAACGAAGGACACTAGAAAGAAAATTTTAAAGCCTCCTGTTAGGCCATCATCTACACGACATAGCCCTGAATTTTCCAATGCGCAGCTCTTTGCAAAAGAGAGATATTGGTAAGGAAAAGCTGTCTTGTACCTTTGCATTTTTCTCCCAAACGAAGGACACTAGAATTAAAATTTTAAAGCCTCCTGTTAGGCCATCATCTACACGACATAGCCCTGAATTTTCCAATGCGTAGCTCTTTGCAAAAGAGAGATATTGGCAAGGAAAAGCTGTCTTGTACCTTTGCATTTTTCTCCCAAACGAAGGACACTAGAATTAAAATTTTAAAGCCTCCTGTTAGGCCATCATCTACACGACATAGCCCTGAATTTTCCAATGCGTAGCTCTTTGCAAAAGAGAGATATTGGCAAGGAAAAGCTGTCTTGTACCTTTGCATTTTTCTCCCAAACGAAGGACACTAGAATTAAAATTTTAAAGCCTCCTGTTAGGCCATCATCTACACGACATAGCCCTGATTTTTCCAATGCGCAGCTCTTTGCAAAAGAGAGATATTGGCAAGGAAAAGCTGTCTTGTACCATTGCATTTTTCTCCCAAACGAAGGACACTAGAAAGAAAATTTTAAAGCCTCCTGTTAGGCCATCATCTACACGACATAGCCCTGATTTTTCCAATGCGCAGCTCTTTGCAAAAGAGAGATATTGGCAAGGAAAAGCTGTCTTGTACCATTGCATTTTTCTCCCAAACGAAGGACACTAGAAAGAAAATTTTAAAGCCTCCTGTTAAGCCATCATCTACACGACATAGCCCTGAATTTTCCAATGCGCAGCTCTTTGCAAAAGAGAGATATTGGCAAGGAAAAGCTGTCTTGTACCATTGCATTTTTCTCCCAAACGAAGGACACTAGAAAGAAAATTTTAAAGCCTCCTGTTAGGCCATCATCTACACGACATAGCCCTGAATTTTCCAATGCGTAGCTCTTTGCAAAAGAGAGATATTGGCAAGGAAAAGCTGTCTTGTACCTTTGCATTTTTCTCCCAAACGAAGGACACTAGAATTGAAATTTTAAAGCCTCCTGTTAGGCCATCATCTACACGACATAGCCCTGAATTTTCCAATGCGCAGCTCTTTGCAAAAGATAGATATTGGCAAGGAAAAGCTGTCTTGTACCATTGCATTTTTCTCCCAAACGAAGGACACTAGAAAGAAAATTTTAAAGCCTCCTGTTAGGCCATCATCTACACGACATAGCCCTGAATTTTCCAATGCGCAGCTCTTTGCAAAAGAGAGATATTGGCAAGGAAAAGCTGTCTTGTACCATTGCATTTTTCTCCCAAACGAAGGACACTAGAATTAAAATTTTAAAGCCTCCTGTTAGGCCATCATCTACACGACATAGCCCTGAATTTTCCAATGCGTAGCTCTTTGCAAAAGAGAGATATTGGCAAGGAAAATCTGTCTTGTACCTTTGCATTTTTCTCCCAAACGAAGGACACTAGAAAGAAAATTTTAAAGCCTCCTGTTAGGCCATCATCTACACGACATAGCCCTGATTTTTCCAATGCGCAGCTCTTTGCAAAAGAGAGATATTGGCAAGGAAAAGCTGTCTTGTACCATTGCATTTTTCTCCCAAACGAAGGACACTAGAAAGAAAATTTTAAAGCCTCCTGTTAGGCCATCATCTACACGACATAGCCCTGAATTTTCCAATGCGCAGCTCTTTGCAAAAGAGAGATATTGGCAAGGAAAAGCTGTCTTGTACCTTTGCATTTTTCTCCCAAACGAAGGACACTAGAATTAAAATTTTAAAGCCTCCTGTTAGGCCATCATCTACACGACATAGCCCTGAATTTTCCAATGCGCAGCTCTTTGCAAAAGAGAGATATTGGCAAGGAAAAGCTGTCTTGTACCTTTGCATTTTTCTCCCAAACGAAGGACACTAGAATTAAAATTTTAAAGCCTCCTGTTATGCCATCATCTACACGACATAGCCCTGAATTTTCCAATGCGCAGCTCTTTGCAAAAGAGAGATATTGGCAAGTAAAAGCTGTCTTGTACCATTGCATTTTTCTCCCAAACGAAGGACACTAGAAAGAAAATTTTAAAGCCTCCTGTTAGGCCATCATCTACACGACATAGCCCTGAATTTTCCAATGCGTAGCTCTTTGCAAAAGAGAGATATTGGCAAGGAAAAGCTGTCTTGTACCATTGCATTTTTCTCCCAAACGAAGGACACTAGAAAGAAAATTTTAAAGCCTCCTGTTAGGCCATCATCTACACGACATAGCCCTGAATTTTCCAATGCGCAGCTCTTTGCAAAAGAGAGATATTGGCAAGGAAAAGCTGTCTTGTACCTTTGCATTTTTCTCCCAAACGAAGGACACTAGAATTAAAATTTTAAAGCCTCCTGTTAGGCCATCATCTACACGACATAGCCCTGAATTTTCCAATGCGTAGCTCTTTGCAAAAGAGAGATATTGGCAAGGAAAAGCTGTCTTGTACCTTTGCATTTTTCTCCCAAACGAAGGACACTAGAATTAAAATTTTAAAGCCTCCTGTTAGGCCATCATCTACACGACATAGCCCTGAATTTTCGAAAGCGTAGCTCTTTGCAAAAGAGAGATATTGGCAAGGAAAAGCTGTCTTGTACCTTTGCATTTTTCTCCCAAACGAAGGACACTAGAATTAAAATTTTAAAGCCTCCTGTTAGGCCATCATCTACACGACATAGCCCTGATTTTTCCAATGCGCAGCTCTTTGCAAAAGAGAGATATTGGCAAGGAAAAGCTGTCTTGTACCATTGCATTTTTCTCCCAAACGAAGGACACTAGAAAGAAAATTTTAAAGCCTCCTGTTAGGCCATCATCTACACGACATAGCCCTGATTTTTCCAATGCGCAGCTCTTTGCAAAAGAGAGATATTGGCAAGGAAAAGCTGTCTTGTACCATTGCATTTTTCTCCCAAACGAAGGACACTAGAAAGAAAATTTTAAAGCCTCCTGTTAAGCCATCATCTACACGACATAGCCCTGAATTTTCCAATGCGCAGCTCTTTGCAAAAGAGAGATATTGGCAAGGAAAAGCTGTCTTGTACCATTGCATTTTTCTCCCAAACGAAGGACACTAGAAAGAAAATTTTAAAGCCTCCTGTTAGGCCATCATCTACACGACATAGCCCTGAATTTTCCAATGCGTAGCTCTTTGCAAAAGAGAGATATTGGCAAGGAAAAGCTGTCTTGTACCTTTGCATTTTTCTCCCAAACGAAGGACATTAGAATTGAAATTTTAAAGCCTCCTGTTAGGCCATCATCTACACGACATAGCCCTGAATTTTCCAATGCGCAGCTCTTTGCAAAAGATAGATATTGGCAAGGAAAAGCTGTCTTGTACCATTGCATTTTTCTCCCAAACGAAGGACACTAGAAAGAAAATTTTAAAGCCTCCTGTTAGGCCATCATCTACACGACATAGCCCTGAATTTTCCAATGCGCAGCTCTTTGCAAAAGAGAGATATTGGCAAGGAAAAGCTGTCTTGTACCATTGCATTTTTCTCCCAAACGAAGGACACTAGAAAGAAAATTTTAAAGCCTCCTGTTAGGCCATCATCTACACGACATAGCCCTGAATTTTCCAATGCGTAGCTCTTTGCAAAAGAGAGATATTGGCAAGGAAAAGCTGTCTTGTACCATTGCATTTTTCTCCCAAACGAAGGACACTAGAAAGAAAATTTTAAAGCCTCCTGTTAGGCCATCATCTACACGACATAGCCCTGAATTTTCCAATGCGCAGCTCTTTGCAAAAGAGAGATATTGGCAAGGAAAAGCTGTCTTGTACCTTTGCATTTTTCTCCCAAACGAAGGACACTAGAATTAAAATTTTAAAGCCTCCTGTTAGGCCATCATCTACACGACATAGCCCTGAATTTTCCAATGCGTAGCTCTTTGCAAAAGAGAGATATTGGCAAGGAAAAGCTGTCTTGTACCTTTGCATTTTTCTCCCAAACGAAGGACACTAGAATTAAAATTTTAAAGCCTCCTGTTAGGCCATCATCTACACGACATAGCCCTGAATTTTCGAAAGCGTAGCTCTTTGCAAAAGAGAGATATTGGCAAGGAAAAGCTGTCTTGTACCTTTGCATTTTTCTCCCAAACGAAGGACACTAGAATTAAAATTTTAAAGCCTCCTGTTAGGCCATCATCTACACGACATAGCCCTGATTTTTCCAATGCGCAGCTCTTTGCAAAAGAGAGATATTGGCAAGGAAAAGCTGTCTTGTACCATTGCATTTTTCTCCCAAACGAAGGACACTAGAAAGAAAATTTTAAAGCCTCCTGTTAGGCCATCATCTACACGACATAGCCCTGATTTTTCCAATGCGCAGCTCTTTGCAAAAGAGAGATATTGGCAAGGAAAAGCTGTCTTGTACCATTGCATTTTTCTCCCAAACGAAGGACACTAGAAAGAAAATTTTAAAGCCTCCTGTTAAGCCATCATCTACACGACATAGCCCTGAATTTTCCAATGCGCAGCTCTTTGCAAAAGAGAGATATTGGCAAGGAAAAGCTGTCTTGTACCATTGCATTTTTCTCCCAAACGAAGGACACTAGAAAGAAAATTTTAAAGCCTCCTGTTAGGCCATCATCTACACGACATAGCCCTGAATTTTCCAATGCGTAGCTCTTTGCAAAAGAGAGATATTGGCAAGGAAAAGCTGTCTTGTACCTTTGCATTTTTCTCCCAAACGAAGGACATTAGAATTGAAATTTTAAAGCCTCCTGTTAGGCCATCATCTACACGACATAGCCCTGAATTTTCCAATGCGCAGCTCTTTGCAAAAGATAGATATTGGCAAGGAAAAGCTGTCTTGTACCATTGCATTTTTCTCCCAAACGAAGGACACTAGAAAGAAAATTTTAAAGCCTCCTGTTAGGCCATCATCTACACGACATAGCCCTGAATTTTCCAATGCGCAGCTCTTTGCAAAAGAGAGATATTGGCAAGGAAAAGCTGTCTTGTACCATTGCATTTTTCTCCCAAACGAAGGACACTAGAAAGAAAATTTTAAAGCCTCCTGTTAGGCCATCATCTACACGACATAGCCCTGAATTTTCCAATGCGTAGCTCTTTGCAAAAGAGAGATATTGGCAAGGAAAAGCTGTCTTGTACCATTGCATTTTTCTCCCAAACGAAGGACACTAGAAAGAAACTTTTAAAGCCTCCTGTTAGGCCATCATCTACACGACATAGCCCTGAATTTTCCAATGCGCAGCTCTTTGCAAAAGAGAGATATTGGCAAGGAAAAGCTGTCTTGTACCTTTGCATTTTTCTCCCAAACGAAGGACACTAGAATTAAAATTTTAAAGCCTCCTGTTAGGCCATCATCTACACGACATAGCCCTGAATTTTCCAATGCGTAGCTCTTTGCAAAAGAGAGATATTGGCAAGGAAAAGCTATCTTGTACCTTTGCATTTTTCTCCCAAACGAAGGACACTAGAATTAAAATTTTAAAGCCTCCTGTTAGGCCATCATCTACACGACATAGACCTGAATTTTCCAATGCGCAGCTCTTTGCAAAAGAGAGATATTGGCAAGGAAAAGCTGTCTTGTACCATTGCATTTTTCTCCCAAACGAAGGACACTAGAAAGAAAAATTTAAAGCCTCCTGTTAGGCCATCATCTACACGACATAGCCCTGAATTTTCCAATGCGCAGCTCTTTGCAAAAGAGAGATATTGGCAAGGAAAAGCTGTCTTGTACCTTTGCATTTTTCTCCCAAACGAAGGTCACTAGAAAGAAAATTTTAAAGCCTCCTGTTAGGCCATCATCTACACGACATAGCCCTGAATTTTCCAATGCGTAGCTCTTTGCAAAAGATAGATATTGATAAGGAAAAGCTGTCTTGTACCATTGCATTTTTCTCCCAAACAAAGGACACTAGAAAGAAAATTTTAAAGCCTCCTGTTAGACCATCATCTACACGGCATAGCCATGAATTTTCCAATGCGCAGCTCTTTGCAAAAGAGAGATATTGGCAAGGAAAAGCTGTCTTGTACCTTTGCATTTTTCTCCCAAACGAAGGACACTAGAATTAAAATTTTAAAGCCTCCTGTTAGGCCATCATCTACACGATATAGCCCTGAATTTTCCAATGCACAGCTCTTTGCAAAAGAGAGATATTGGCAAGGAAAAGCTGTCTTGTACCTTTGCATTTTTCTCCCAAACGAAGGACACAAGAAAGAAAATTTTAAAGCCTCCTTTAGGCCATCATCTACACGACATAGCCCTGAATTTTCCAATGCGCAGCTCTTTGCAAAAGAGAGATATTGGCAAGGAAAAGCTATCGTGTTCCTTTGCATTTTTCTCCCAAACGAAGGACACTAGAAAGAAAATTTTAAAGCCTCCTGTTAGACCATCATCTACACGGCATAGCCATGAATTTTCCAATGCGCAGCTCTTTGCAAAAGAGAGATATTGGCAAGGAAAAGCTATCTTGTACCTTTGCATTTTTCTCCCAAACGAAGGACACTAGAATTAAAATTTTAAAGCCTCCTGTTAGGCCATCATCTACACGACATAGCCCTGAATTTTCCAATTCGCAGCTCTTTGCAAAAGAGAGATATTGGCAAGGAAAAGCTGTCAGGTACCTTTGCATTTTTCTCCCAAACGAAGGACACTAGAATTAAAATTTTAAAGCCTCCTGTTAGGCCATCATCTACACGACATAGCCCTGAATTTTCCAATGCGCAGCTCTTTGCAAAAGAGAGATATTGGCAAGGAAAATCTGTCTTGTACCTTTGCATTTTTCTCCCAAACGAAGGACACTAGAAAGAAAATTTTAAAGCCTCCTGTTAGGCCATCATCTACACGACATAGCCCTGATTTTTCCAATGCGCAGCTCTTTGCAAAAGAGAGATATTGGCAAGGAAAAGCTGTCTTGTACCATTGCATTTTTCTCCCAAACGAAGGACACTAGAAAGAAAATTTTAAAGCCTCCTGTTAGGCCATCATCTACACGACATAGCCCTGAATTTTCCAATGCGCAGCTCTTTGCAAAAGAGAGATATTGGCAAGGAAAAGCTGTCTTGTACCTTTGCATTTTTCTCCCAAACGAAGGACACTAGAATTAAAATTTTAAAGCCTCCTGTTAGGCCATCATCTACACGACATAGCCCTGAATTTTCCAATGCGCAGCTCTTTGCAAAAGAGAGATATTGGCAAGGAAAAGCTGTCTTGTACCTTTGCATTTTTCTCCCAAACGAAGGACACTAGAATTAAAATTTTAAAGCCTCCTGTTATGCCATCATCTACACGACATAGCCCTGAATTTTCCAATGCGCAGCTCTTTGCAAAAGAGAGATATTGGCAAGGAAAAGCTGTCAGGTACCTTTGCATTTTTCTCCCAAACGAAGGACACTAGAATTAAAATTTTAAAGCCTCCTGTTAGGCCATCATCTACACGACATAGCCTTGAATTTTCCAATGCGCAGCTCTTTGCAAAAGAGAGATATTGGCAAGGAAAAGCTGTCTTGTACCATTGCATTTTTCTCCCAAACGAAGGACACTAGAAAGAAAATTTTAAAGCCTCCTGTTAGGCCATCATCTACACGACATAGCCCTGAATTTTCCAATGCGCAGCTCTTTGCAAAAGAGAGATATTGGCAAGGAAAAGCTGTCTTGTACCTTTGCATTTTTCTCCCAAACGAAGGACACTAGAAAGAAAATTTTAAAGCCTCCTGTTAGGCCATCATCTACACGACATAGCCCTGAATTTTCCAATGCGTAGCTCTTTGCAAAAGAGAGATATTGGCAAGGAAAAGCTGTCTTGTACCTTTGCATTTTTCTCCCAAACGAAGGACACTAGAAAGAAAATTTTAAAGCCTCCTGTTAGGCCATCATCTACACGACATAGCCCTGATTTTTCCAATGCGCAGCTCTTTGCAAAAGAGAGATATTGGCAAGGAAAAGCTGTCTTGTACCATTGCATTTTTCTCCCAAACGAAGGACACTAGAAAGAAAATTTTAAAGCCTCCTGTTAGGCCATCATCTACACGACATAGCCCTGAATTTTTCAATGCGCAGCTCTTTGCAAAAGAGAGATATTGGCAAGGAAAAGCTGTCTTGTACCTTTGCATTTTTCTCCCAAACGAAGGACACTAGAAAGAAAATTTTAAAGCCTCCTGTTAGGCCATCATCTACACGACATAGCCCTGAATTTTCCAATGCGTAGCTCTTTGCAAAAGAGAGATATTGGCAAGGAAAAGCTGTCTTGTACCTTTGCATTTTTCTCCCAAACGAAGGACACTAGAAAGAAAATTTTAAAGCCTCCTGTTAGGCCATCATCTACACGACATAGCCCTGATTTTTCCAATGCGCAGCTCTTTGCAAAAGAGAGATATTGGCAAGGAAAAGCTGTCTTGTACCATTGCATTTTTCTCCCAAACGAAGGACACTAGAAAGAAAATTTTAAAGCCTCCTGTTAGGCCATCATCTACACGACATAGCCCTGAATTTTTCAATGCGCAGCTCTTTGCAAAAGAGAGATATTGGCAAGGAAAAGCTGTCTTGTACCTTTGCATTTTTCTCCCAAACGAAGGACACTAGAATTAAAATTTTAAAGCCTCCTGTTAGGCCATCATCTACACGACATAGCCCTGAATTTTCCAATGCGCAGCTCTTTGCAAAAGAGAGATATTGGCAAGGAAAAGCTGTCTTGTACCTTTGCATTTTTCTCCCAAACGAAGGACACTAGAATTAAAATTTTACAGCCTCCTGTTATGCCATCATCTACACGACATAGCCCTGAATTTTCCAATGCGCAGCTCTTTGCAAATGAGAGATATTGGCAAGGAAAAGCTGTCTTGTACCTTTGCATTTTTCTCCCAAACGAAGGACACTAGAAAGAAAATTTTAAAGCCTCCTGTTAGGCCATCATCTACACGACATAGCCCTGAATTTTCCAATGCGTAGCTCTTTGCAAAAGAGAGATATTGGCAAGGAAAAGCTGTCTTGTACCTTTGCATTTTTCTCCCAAACGAAGGACACTAGAAAGAAAATTTTAAAGCTTCCTGTTAGGCCATCATCTACACGACATAGCCCTGATTTTTCCAATGCGCAGCTCTTTGCAAAAGAGAGATATTGGCAAGGAAAAGCTGTCTTGTACCATTGCATTTTTCTCCCAAACGAAGGACACTAGAAAGAAAATTTTAAAGCCTCCTGTTAGGCCATCATCTACACGACATAGCCCTGAATTTTCCAATGCGCAGCTCTTTGCAAAAGAGAGATATTGGCAAGGAAAAGCTGTCTTGTACCATTGCATTTTCCTCCCAAACGAAGGACACTAGAAAGAAAATTTTAAAGCCTCCTGTTAGGCCATCATCTACACGACATAGCCCTGAATATTCCAATGGCCAGCTCTTTGCAAAAGAGAGATATTGGCAAGGAAAAGCTGTCTTGTACCTTTGCATTTTTCTCCCAAACGAAGGACACTAGAAAGAAAATTTTAAAGCCTCCTGTTATGCCATCATCTACACGACATAGCCCTGAATTTTCCAATGCGCAGCTCTTTGCAAAAGAGAGATATTGGCAAGGAAAAGCTGTCAGGTACCTTTGCATTTTTCTCCCAAACGAAGGACACTAGAATTAAAATTTTAAAGCCTCCTGTTAGGCCATCATCTACACGACATAGCCCTGAATTTTCCAATGCGCAGCTCTTTGCAAAAGAGAGATATTGGCAAGGAAAAGCTGTCTTGTACCATTGCATTTTTCTCCCAAACGAAGGACACTAGAAAGAAAATTTTAAAGCCTCCTGTTAGGCCATCATCTACACGACATAGCCCTGAATTTTCCAATGCGCAGCTCTTTGCAAAAGAGAGATATTGGCAAGGAAAAGCTGTCTTGTACCTTTGCATTTTTCTCCCAAACGAAGGACACTAGAAAGAAAATTTTAAAGCCTCCTGTTAGGCCATCATCTACACGACATAGCCCTGAATTTTCCAATGCGTAGCTCTTTGCAAAAGAGAGATATTGGCAAGGAAAAGCTGTCTTGTACCTTTGCATTTTTCTCCCAAACGAAGGACACTAGAAAGAAAATTTTAAAGCCTCCTGTTAGGCCATCATCTACACGACATAGCCCTGATTTTTCCAATGCGCAGCTCTTTGCAAAAGAGAGATATTGGCAAGGTAAAGCTGTCTTGTACCATTGCATTTTTCTCCCAAACGAAGGACACTAGAAAGAAAATTTTAAAGCCTCCTGTTAGGCCATCATCTACACGACATAGCCCTGAATTTTCCAATGCGCAGCTCTTTGCAAAAGAGAGATATTGGCAAGGAAAAGCTGTCTTGTACCTTTGCATTTTTCTCCCAAACGAAGGACACTAGAATTAAAATTTTAAAGCCTCCTGTTAGGCCATCATCTACACGACATAGCCCTGAATTTTCCAATGCGCAGCTCTTTGCAAAAGAGAGATATTGGCAAGGAAAAGCTGTCTTGTACCTTTGCATTTTTCTCCCAAACGAAGGACACTAGAATTAAAATTTTACAGCCTCCTGTTATGCCATCATCTACACGACATAGCCCTGAATTTTCCAATGCGCAGCTCTTTGCAAAAGAGAGATATTGGCAAGGAAAAGCTGTCTTGTACCTTTGCATTTTTCTCCCAAACGAAGGACACTAGAAAGAAAATTTTAAAGCCTCCTGTTAGGCCATCATCTACACGACATAGCCCTGAATTTTCCAATGCGTAGCTCTTTGCAAAAGAGAGATATTGGCAAGGAAAAGCTGTCTTGTACCTTTGCATTTTTCTCCCAAACGAAGGACACTAGAAAGAAAATTTTAAAGCCTCCTGTTAGGCCATCATCTACACGACATAGCCCTGATTTTTCCAATGCGCAGCACTTTGCAAAAGAGAGATATTGGCAAGGAAAAGCTGTCTTGTACCATTGCATTTTTCTCCCAAACGAAGGACACTAGAAAGAAAATTTTAAAGCCTCCTGTTAGGCCATCATCTACACGACATAGCCCTGAATTTTCCAATGCGCAGCTCTTTGCAAAAGAGAGATATTGGCAAGGAAAAGCTGTCTTGTACCATTGCATTTTCCTCCCAAACGAAGGACACTAGAAAGAAAATTTTAAAGCCTCCTGTTAGGCCATCATCTACACGACATAGCCCTGAATATTCCAATGGCCAGCTCTTTGCAAAAGAGAGATATTGGCAAGGAAAAGCTGTCTTGTACCTTTGCATTTTTCTCCCAAACGAAGGACACTAGAAAGAAAATTTTAAAGCCTCCTGTTAGGCCATCATCTACACGACATAGCCCTGAATTTTCCAATGCGTAGCTCTTTGCAAAAGAGAGATATTGGCAAGGAAAAGCTGTCTTGTACCTTTGCATTTTTCTCCCAAACGAAGGACACTAGAAAGAAAATTTTAAAGCCTCCTGTTAGGCCATCATCTACACGACATAGCCCTGATTTTTCCAATGCGCAGCTCTTTGCAAAAGAGAGATATTGGCAAGGAAAAGCTGTCTTGTACCATTGCATTTTTCTCCCAAACGAAGGACACTAGAAAGAAAATTTTAAAGCCTCCTGTTAGGCCATCATCTACACGACATAGCCCTGAATTTTCCAATGCGCAGCTCTTTGCAAAAGAGAGATATTGGCAAGGAAAAGCTGTCTTGTACCTTTGCATTTTTCTCCCAAACGAAGGACACTAGAATTAAAATTTTAAAGCCTCCTGTTAGGCCATCATCTACACGACATAGCCCTGAATTTTCCAATGCGCATCTCTTTGCAAAAGAGAGATATTGGCAAGGAAAAGCTGTCTTGTACCTTTGCATTTTTCTCCCAAACGAAGGACACTAGAATTAAAATTTTAAAGCCTCCTTTTATGCCATCATCTACACGACATATCCCTGAATTTTCCAATGCGCAGCTCTTTGCAAAAGAAAGATATTGGCAAGGAAAAGCTGTCAGGTACCTTTGCATTTTTCTCCCAAACGAAGGACACTAGAATTAAAATTTTAAAGCCTCCTGTTAGGCCATCATCTACACGACATAGCCCTGAATTTTCCAATGCGCAGCTCTTTGCAAAAGAGAGATATTGGCAAGGAAAAGCTGTCTTGTACCATTGCATTTTTCTCCCAAACGAAGGACACTAGAAAGAAAATTTTAAAGCCTCCTGTTAGGCCATCATCTACACGACATAGCCCTGAATTTTCCAATGCGCAGCTCTTTGCAAAAGAGAGATATTGGCAAGGAAAAGCTGTCTTGTACCTTTGCATTTTTCTCCCAAACGAAGGACACTAGAAAGAAAATTTTAAAGCCTCCTGTTAGGCCATCATCTACACGACATAGCCCTGAATTTTCCAATGCGCAGCTCTTTGCAAAAGAGAGATATTGGCAAGGAAAAGCTGTCTTGTACCTTTGCATTTTTCTCCCAAACGAAGGACACAAGAAAGAAAATTTTAAAGCCTCCTTTAGTTCATCATCTACACGACATAGCCCTGAATTTTCCAATGCGCAGCTCTTTGCAAAAGAGAGATATTGGCAAGGAAAAGCTATCTTGTACCTTTGCATTTTTCTCCCAAACGAAGGACACTAGAAAGAAAATTTTAAAGCCTCCTGTTAGACCATCATCTACAAGGCATAGCCATGAATTTTCCAATGCGCAGCTCTTTGCAAAAGAGAGATATTGGCAAGGAAAAGCTATCTTGTACCTTTGCATTTTTCTCCCAAACGAAGGAAACTAGAAAGAAAATTTTAAAGCCTCCTGTTAGGCCATCATCTACACGACATAGCCCTGATTTTTTCAATGCGCAGCTCTTTGCAAAAGAGAGATATTGGCAAGGAAAAGCTGTCTTGTACCTTTGCATTTTTCTCCCAAACGAAGGACACTAGAAAGAAAATTTTAAAGCCTCTTGTTAGGCCATCATCTACACGACATAGCCCTGAATTTTCCAATGCGCAGCTCTTTGCAAAAGAGAGATATTGGCAAGGAAAAGCTGTCTTGTACCTTTGCATTTTTCTCCCAAACGAAGGACACTAGAATTAAAATTTTAAAGCCTCCTGTTAGGCCATCATCTACACGACATAGCCCTGAATTTTCCAATGCGCAGCTCTTTGCAAAAGAGAGATATTGGCAAGGAAAAGCTGTCTTGTACCTTTGCATTTTTCTCCCAAACGAAGGACACTAGAATTAAAATTTTAAAGCCTCCTGTTATGCCATCATCTACACGACATAGCCCTGAATTTTCCAATGCGCAGCTCTTTGCAAAAGAGAGATATTGGCAAGGAAAAGCTGTCAGGTACCTTTGCATTTTTCTCCCAAACGAAGGACACTAGAATTAAAATTTTAAAGCCTCCTGTTAGGCCATCATCTACACGACATAGCCCTGAATTTTCCAATGCGCAGCTCTTTGCAAAAGAGAGATATTGGCAAGGAAAAGCTGTCTTGTACCTTTGCATTTTTCTCCCAAACGAAGGTCACTAGAAAGAAAATTTTAAAGCCTCCTGTTAGGCCATCATCTACACGACATAGCCCTGAATTTTCCAATGCGCAGCTCTTTGCAAAAGAGAGATATTGGCAAGGAAAAGCTGTCTTGTACCATTGCATTTTTCTCCCAAACGAAGGACACTAGAAAGAAAATTTTAAAGCCTCCTGTTAGGCCATCATCTACACGACATAGCCCTGAATTTTCCAATGCGCAGCTCTTTGCAAAAGAGAGATATTGGCAAGGAAAAGCTGTCTTGTACCTTTGCATTTTTCTCCCAAACGAAGGACACTAGAAAGAAAATTTTAAAGCCTCCTGTTAGGCCATCATCTACACGACATAGCCCTGAATTTTCCAATGCGCAGCTCTTTGCAAAAGAGAGATATTGGCAAGGAAAAGCTGTCTTGTACCTTTGCATTTTTCTCCCAAACGAAGGACACTAGAAAGAAAATTTTAAAGCCTCCTGTTAGGCCATCATCTACACGACATAGCCCTGAATTTTCCAATGCGCAGCTCTTTGCAAAAGAGAGATATTGGCAAGGAAAAGCTGTCTTGTACCTTTGCATTTTTCTCCCAAACGAAGGACACTAGAATTAAAATTTTAAAGCCTCCTGTTAGGCCATCATCTACACGACATAGCCCTGAATTTTCCAATGCGCAGCTCTTTGCAAAAGAGAGATATTGGCAAGGAAAAGCTGTCTTGTACCTTTGCATTTTTCTCCCAAACGAAGGACACTAGAATTAAAATTTTACAGCCTCCTGTTATGCCATCATCTACACGACATAGCCCTGAATTTTCCAATGCGCAGCTCTTTGCAAAAGAGAGATATTGGCAAGGAAAAGCTGTCTTGTACCTTTGCATTTTTCTCCCAAACGAAGGACACTAGAATTAAAATTTTAAAGCCTCTTGTTATGCCATCATCTACACGACATATCCCTGAATTTTCCAATGCGCAGCTCTTTGCAAAAGAGAGATATTGGCAAGGAAAAGCTGTCAGGTACCTTTGCATTTTTCTCCCAAACGAAGGACACTAGAATTAAAATTTTAAAGCCTCCTGTTAGGCCATCATCTACACGACATAGCCCTGAATTTTCCAATGCGCAGCTCTTTGCAAAAGAGAGATATTGGCAAGGAAAAGCTGTCTTGTACCTTTGCATTTTTCTCCCAAACGAAGGTCACTAGAAAGAAAATTTTAAAGCCTCCTGTTAGGTCATCATCTACACGACATAGCCCTGAATTTTCCAATGCGTAGCTCTTTGCAAAAGAGAGATATTGGCAAGGAAAAGCTATCTTGTACCTTTGCATTTTTCTCCCAAACGAAGGACACTAGAATTAAAATTTTAAAGCCTCCTGTTAGGCCATCATCTACACGACATAGCCCTGCATTTTCCAATGCGCAGCTCTTTGCAAAAGAGAGATATTGGCAAGGAAAAGCTGTCTTGTACCATTGCATTTTTCTCCCAAACGAAGGACACTAGAAAGAAAATTTTAAAGCCTCCTGTTAGGCCATCATCTACACGACATAGCCCTGAATTTTCCAATGCGTAGCTCTTTGCAAAAGAGAGATATTGGCAAGGAAAAGCTGTCTTGTACCATTGCATTTTTCTCCCAAACGAAGGACACAAGAAAGAAAATTTTAAAGCCTCGTTTAGGCCATCATCTACACGACACAGCCCTGAACTTTCCAATGCGCAGCTCTTTGCAAAAGAGAGATATTGGCAAGGAAAAGCTATCTTGTACCTTTGCATTTTTCTCCCAAACGAAGGACACTATAATTAAAATTTTAAAGCCTCCTGTTAGGCCATCATCTACACGACATAGCCCTGAATTTTCCAATGCGTAGCTCTTTGCAAAAGAGAGATATTGGCAAGGAAAAGCTGTCTTGTACCTTTGCATTTTTCTCCCAAACGAAGGACACTAGAATTAAAATTTTAAAGCCTCCTGTTAGGCCATCATCTACACGACATAGCCCTGAATTTTCCAATGCGCAGCTCTTTGCAAAAGAGAGATATTGGCAAGGAAAAGCTGTCTTGTACCTTTGCATTTTTCTCCCAAACGAATGACACTAGAATTAAAATTTTAAAGCCTCCTGTTATGCCATCATCTACACGACATAGCCCTGAATTTTCCAATGCGCAGCTCTTTGCAAAAGAGAGATATTGGCAAGGAAAAGCTGTCAGGTACCTTTGCATTTTTCTCCCAAACGAAGGACACTAGAATTAAAATTTTAAAGCCTCCTATTAGGCCATCATCTACACGACATAGCCCTGAATTTTCCAATGCGCAGCTCTTTGCAAAAGAGAGATATTGGCAAGGAAAAGCTGTCTTGTACCTTTGCATTTTTCTCCCAAACGAAGGTCACTAGAAAGAAAATTTTAAAGCCTCCTGTTAGGCCATCATCTACACGACATAGCCCTGAATTTTCCAATGCGCAGCTCTTTGCAAAAGAGAGATATTGGCAAGGAAAAGCTGTCTTGTACCATTGCATTTTTCTCCCAAACGAAGGACACTAGAAAGAAAATTTTAAAGCCTCCTGTTAGGCCATCATCTACACGACATAGCCCTGAATTTTCCAATGCGCAGCTCTTTGCAAAAGAGAGATATTGGCAAGGAAAAGCTGTCTTGTACCTTTGCATTTTTCTCCCAAACGAAGGACACTAGAAAGAAAATTTTAAAGCCTCCTGTTAGGCCATCATCTACACGACATAGCCCTGAATTTTCCAATGCGCAGCTCTTTGCAAAAGAGAGATATTGGCAAGGAAAAGCTGTCTTGTACCTTTGCATTTTTCTCCCAAACGAAGGACACTAGAAAGAAAATTTTAAAGCCTCCTGTTAGGCCATCATCTACACGACATAGCCCTGAATTTTCCAATGCGCAGCTCTTTGCAAAAGAGAGATATTGGCAAGGAAAAGCTGTCTTGTACCTTTGCATTTTTCTCCCAAACGAAGGACACTAGAATTAAAATTTTAAAGCCTCCTGTTAGGCCATCATCTACACGACATAGCCCTGAATTTTCCAATGCGCAGCTCTTTGCAAAAGAGAGATATTGGCAAGGAAAAGCTGTCTTGTACCTTTGCATTTTTCTCCCAAACGAAGGACACTAGAATTAAAATTTTAAAGCCTCCTGTTATGCCATCATCTACACGACATATCCCTGAATTTTCCAATGCGCAGCTCTTTGCAAAAGAGAGATATTGGCAAGGAAAAGCTGTCAGGTACCTTTGCATTTTTCTCCCAAACGAAGGACACTAGAATTAAAATTTTAAAGCCTCCTGTTAGGCCATCATCTACACGACATAGCCCTGAATTTTCCAATGCGCAGCTCTTTGCAAAAGAGAGATATTGGCAAGGAAAAGCTGTCTTGTACCTTTGCATTTTTCTCGCAAACGAAGGTCACTAGAAAGAAAATTTTAAAGCCTCCTGTTAGGCCATCATCTACACGACATAGCCCTGAATTTTCCAATGCGTAGCTCTTTGCAAAAGAGAGATATTGGCAAGGAAAAGCTATCTTGTACCTTTGCATTTTTCTCCCAAACGAAGGACACTAGAATTAAAATTTTAAAGCCTCCTGTTAGGCCATCATCTACACGACATAGCCCTGAATTTTCCAATGCGTAGCTCTTTGCAAAAGAGAGATATTGGCAAGGAAAAGCTATCTTGTACCTTTGCATTTTTCTCCCAAACGAAGGACACTAGAATTAAAATTTTAAAGCCTCCTGTTAGGCCATCATCTACACGACATAGCCCTGCATTTTCCAATGCGCAGCTCTTTGCAAAAGAGAGATATTGGCAAGGAAAAGCTGTCTTGTACCATTGCATTTTTCTCCCAAACGAAGGACACTAGAAAGAAAATTTTAAAGCCTCCTGTTAGGCCATCATCTACACGACATAGCCCTGAATTTTCCAATGCGTAGCTCTTTGCAAAAGAGAGATATTGGCAAGGAAAAGCTGTCTTGTACCATTGCATTTTTCTCCCAAACGAAGGACACAAGAAAGAAAATTTTAAAGCCTCGTTTAGGCCATCATCTACACGACACAGCCCTGAACTTTCCAATGCGCAGCTCTTTGCAAAAGAGAGATATTGGCAAGGAAAAGCTATCTTGTACCTTTGCATTTTTCTCCCAAACGAAGGACACTATAATTAAAATTTTAAAGCCTCCTGTTAGGCCATCATCTACACGACATAGCCCTGAATTTTCCAATGCGTAGCTCTTTGCAAAAGAGAGATATTGGCAAGGAAAAGCTGTCTTGTACCTTTGCATTTTTCTCCCAAACGAAGGACACTAGAATTAAAATTTTAAAGCCTCCTGTTAGGCCATCATCTACACGACATAGCCCTGAATTTTCCAATGCGCAGCTCTTTGCAAAAGAGAGATATTGGCAAGGAAAAGCTGTCTTGTACCTTTGCATTTTTCTCCCAAACGAATGACACTAGAATTAAAATGTTAAAGCCTCCTGTTATGCCATCATCTACACGACATAGCCCTGAATTTTCCAATGCGCAGCTCTTTGCAAAAGAGAGATATTGGCAAGGAAAAGCTGTCAGGTACCTTTGCATTTTTCTCCCAAACGAAGGACACTAGAATTAAAATTTTAAAGCCTCCTATTAGGCCATCATCTACACGACATAGCCCTGAATTTTCCAATGCGCAGCTCTTTGCAAAAGAGAGATATTGGCAAGGAAAAGCTGTCTTGTACCTTTGCATTTTTCTCCCAAACGAAGGTCACTAGAAAGAAAATTTTAAAGCCTCCTGTTAGGCCATCATCTACACGACATAGCCCTGAATTTTCCAATGCGCAGCTCTTTGCAAAAGAGAGATATTGGCAAGGAAAAGCTGTCTTGTACCATTGCATTTTTCTCCCAAACGAAGGACACTAGAAAGAAAATTTTAAAGCCTCCTGTTAGGCCATCATCTACACGACATAGCCCTGAATTTTCCAATGCGCAGCTCTTTGCAAAAGAGAGATATTGGCAAGGAAAAGCTGTCTTGTACCTTTGCATTTTTCTCCCAAACGAAGGACACTAGAAAGAAAATTTTAAAGCCTCCTGTTAGGCCATCATCTACACGACATAGCCCTGAATTTTCCAATGCGCAGCTCTTTGCAAAAGAGAGATATTGGCAAGGAAAAGCTGTCTTGTACCTTTGCATTTTTCTCCCAAACGAAGGACACTAGAAAGAAAATTTTAAAGCCTCCTGTTAGGCCATCATCTACACGACATAGCCCTGAATTTTCCAATGCGCAGCTCTTTGCAAAAGAGAGATATTGGCAAGGAAAAGCTGTCTTGTACCTTTGCATTTTTCTCCCAAACGAAGGACACTAGAATTAAAATTTTAAAGCCTCCTGTTAGGCCATCATCTACACGACATAGCCCTGAATTTTCCAATGCGCAGCTCTTTGCAAAAGAGAGATATTGGCAAGGAAAAGCTGTCTTGTACCTTTGCATTTTTCTCCCAAACGAAGGACACTAGAATTAAAATTTTAAAGCCTCCTGTTATGCCATCATCTACACGACATATCCCTGAATTTTCCAATGCGCAGCTCTTTGCAAAAGAGAGATATTGGCAAGGAAAAGCTGTCAGGTACCTTTGCATTTTTCTCCCAAACGAAGGACACTAGAATTAAAATTTTAAAGCCTCCTGTTAGGCCATCATCTACACGACATAGCCCTGAATTTTCCAATGCGCAGCTCTTTGCAAAAGAGAGATATTGGCAAGGAAAAGCTGTCTTGTACCTTTGCATTTTTCTCGCAAACGAAGGTCACTAGAAAGAAAATTTTAAAGCCTCCTGTTAGGCCATCATCTACACGACATAGCCCTGAATTTTCCAATGCGTAGCTCTTTGCAAAAGAGAGATATTGGCAAGGAAAAGCTATCTTGTACCTTTGCATTTTTCTCCCAAACGAAGGACACTAGAATTAAAATTTTAAAGCCTCCTGTTAGGCCATCATCTACACGACATAGCCCTGAATTTTCCAATGCGCAGCTCTTTGCAAAAGAGAGATATTGGCAAGGAAAAGCTGTCTTGTACCATTGCATTTTTCTCCCAAACGAAGGACACTAGAAAGAAAATTTTAAAGCCTCCTGTTAGGCCATCATCTACACGACATAGCCCTGAATTTTCCAATGCGTAGCTCTTTGCAAAAGAGAGATATTGGCAAGGAAAAGCTGTCTTGTACCATTGCATTTTTCTCCCAAACGAAGGACACAAGAAAGAAAATTTTAAAGCCTCGTTTAGGCCATCATCTACACGACATAGCCCTGAATTTTCCAATGCGCAGCTCTTTGCAAAAGAGAGATATTGGCAAGGAAAAGCTATCTTGTACCTTTGCATTTTTCTCCCAAACGAAGGACACTAGAATTAAAATTTTAAAGCCTCCTGTTAGGCCATCATCTACACGACATAGCCCTGAATTTTCCAATGCGTAGCTCTTTGCAAAAGAGAGATATTGGCAAGGAAAAGCTGTCTTGTACCTTTGCATTTTTCTCCCAAACGAAGGACACTAGAATTAAAATTTTAAAGCCTCCTGTTAGGCCATCATCTACACGACATAGCCCTGAATTTTCCAATGCGTAGCTCTTTGCAAAAGAGAGATATTGGCAAGGAAAAGCTGTCTTGTACCATTGCATTTTTCTCCCAAACGAAGGACACTAGAAAGAAACTTTTAAAGCCTCCTGTTAGGCCATCATCTACACGACATAGCCCTGAATTTTCCAATGCGCAGCTCTTTGCAAAAGAGAGATATTGGCAAGGAAAAGCTGTCTTGTACCTTTGCATTTTTCTCCCAAACGAAGGACACTAGAATTAAAATTTTAAAGCCTCCTGTTAGGCCATCATCTACACGACATAGCCCTGAATTTTCCAATGCGTAGCTCTTTGCAAAAGAGAGATATTGGCAAGGAAAAGCTATCTTGTACCATTGCATTTTTCTCCCAAACGAAGGACACTAGAAAGAAAAATTTAAAGCCTCCTGTTAGGCCATCATCTACACGACATAGCCCTGAATTTTCCAATGCGCAGCTCTTTGCAAAAGAGAGATATTGGCAAGGAAAAGCTGTCTTGTACCTTTGCATTTTTCTCCCAAACGAAGGACACTAGAATTAAAATTTTAAAGCCTCCTGTTAGGCCATCATCTACACGATATAGCCCTGAATTTTCCAATGCACAGCTCTTTGCAAAAGAGAGATATTGGCAAGGAAAAGCTGTCTTGTACCTTTGCATTTTTCTCCCAAACGAAGGACACAAGAAAGAAAATTTTAAAGCCTCCTTTAGGCCATCATCTACACGACATAGCCCTGAATTTTCCAATGCGCAGCTCTTTGCAAAAGAGAGATATTGGCAAGGAAAAGCTATCGTGTACCTTTGCATTTTTCTCCCAAACGAAGGACACTAGAAAGAAAATTTTAAAGCCTCCTGTTAGACCATCATCTACACGGCATAGCCATGAATTTTCCAATGCGCAGCTCTTTGCAAAAGAGAGATATTGGCAAGGAAAAGCAATCTTGTACCTTTGCATTTTTCTCCCAAATGAAGGACACTAGAATTAAAATTTTAAAGCCTCCTGTTAGGCCATCATCTACACGACATAGCCCTGAATTTTCCAATGCGCAGCTCTTTGCAAAAGAGAGATATTGGCAAGGAAAAGCTGTCTTGTACCTTTGCATTTTTCTCCCAAACGAAGGACACTAGAATTAAAATTTTAAAGCCTCCTGTTAGGCCATCATCTACACGACATAGCCCTGAATTTTCCAATGCGTAGCTCTTTGCAAAAGAGAGATATTGGCAAGGAAAAGCTGTCTTGTTCCTTTGCATTTTTCTCCCAAACGAAGGACACTAGAAAGAAAATTTTAAAGCCTCCTGTTAGGCCATCATCTACACGACATAGCCCTGATTTTTCCAATGCGCAGCTCTTTGCAAAAGAGAGATATTGGCAAGGAAATGCTGTCTTGTACCATTGCATTTTTCTCCCAAACGAAGGACACTAGAAAGAAAATTTTAAAGCCTCCTGTTAGGCCATCATCTACACGACATAGCCCTGAATTTTCCAATGCGCAGCTCTTTGCAAAAGAGAGATATTGGCAAGGAAAAGCTGTCTTGTACCTTTGCATTTTTCTCCCAAACGAAGGACACTAGAATTAAAATTTTAAAGCCTCCTGTTAGGCCATCAGCTACACGACATAGCCCTGAATTTTCCAATGCGCAGCTCTTTGCAAAAGAGAGATATTGGCAAGGAAAAGCTGTCTTGTACCTTTGCATTTTTCTCCCAAACGAAGGTCACTAGAAAGAAAATTTTAAAGCCTCCTGTTAGGCCATCATCTACACGACATAGCCCTGAATTTTCCAATGCGTAGCTCTTTGCAAAAGAGAGATATTGGCAAGGAAAAGCTATCTTGTACCTTTGCATTTTTCTCCCAAACGAAGGACATTAGAATTAAAATTTTAAAGCCTCCTGTTAGGCCATCATCTACACGACATAGCCCTGAATTTTCCAATGCGCAGCTCTTTGCAAAAGAGAGATATTGGCAAGGAAAAGCTGTCTTGTACCATTGCATTTTTCTCCCAAACGAAGGACACTAGAAAGAAAATTTTAAAGCCTCCTGTTAGGCCATCATCTACACGACATAGCCCTGAATTTTCCAATGCGCAGCTCTTTGCAAAAGAGAGATATTGGCAAGAAAAAGCTGTCTTGTACCTTTGCATTTTTCTCCCAAACGAAGGACACTAGAAAGAAAATTTTAAAGCCTCCTGTTAGGCCATCATCTACACGACATAGCCCTGAATTTTCCAATGCGTAGCTCTTTGCAAAAGAGAGATATTGGCAAGGAAAAGCTGTCTTGTACCTTTGCATTTTTCTCCCAAACGAAGGACACTAGAAAGAAAATTTTAAAGCCTCCTGTTAGGCCATCATCTACACGACATAGCCCTGATTTTTCCAATGCGCAGCTCTTTGCAAAAGAGAGATATTGGCAAGGAAAAGCTGTCTTGTACCATTGCATTTTTCTCCCAAACGAAGGACACTAGAAAGAAAATTTTAAAGCCTCCTGTTAGGCCATCATCTACACGACATAGCCCTGAATTTTCCAATGCGCAGCTCTTTGCAAAAGAGAGATATTGGCAAGGAAAAGCTGTCTTGTACCTTTGCATTTTTCTCCCAAACGAAGGACACTAGAATTAAAATTTTAAAGCCTCCTGTTAGGCCATCATCTACACGACATAGCCCTGAATTTTCCAATGCGCAGCTCTTTGCAAAAGAGAGATATTGGCAAGGAAAAGCTGTCTTGTACCTTTGCATTTTTCTCCCAAACGAAGGACACTAGAATTAAAATTTTACAGCCTCCTATTATGCCATCATCTACACGACATAGCCCTGAATTTTCCAATGCGCAGCTCTTTGCAAAAGAGAGATATTGGCAAGGAAAAGCTGTCTTGTACCTTTGCATTTTTCTCCCAAACGAAGGACACTAGAAAGAAAATTTTAAAGCCTCCTGTTAGGCCATCATCTACACGACATAGCCCTGAATTTTCCAATGCGTAGCTCTTTGCAAAAGAGAGATATTGGCAAGGAAAAGCTGTCCTGTACCTTTGCATTTTTCTCCCAAACGAAGGACACTAGAAAGAAAATTTTAAAGCCTCCTGTTAGGCCATCATCTACACGACATAGCCCTGATTTTTCCAATGCGCAGCTCTTTGCAAAAGAGAGATATTGGCAAGGAAATGCTGTCTTGTACCATTGCATTTTTCTCCCAAACGAAGGACACTAGAAAGAAAATTTTAAAGCCTCCTGTTAGGCCATCATCTACACGACATAGCCCTGAATTTTCCAATGCGCAGCTCTTTGCAAAAGAGAGATATTGGCAAGGAAAAGCTGTCTTGTACCTTTGCATTTTTCTCCCAAACGAAGGACACTAGAATTAAAATTTTAAAGCCTCCTGTTAGGCCATCAGCTACACGACATAGCCCTGAATTTTCCAATGCGCAGCTCTTTGCAAAAGAGAGATATTGGCAAGGAAAAGCTGTCTTGTACCTTTGCATTTTTCTCCCAAACGAAGGTCACTAGAAAGAAAATTTTAAAGCCTCCTGTTAGGCCATCATCTACACGACATAGCCCTGAATTTTCCAATGCGTAGCTCTTTGCAAAAGAGAGATATTGGCAAGGAAAAGCTATCTTGTACCTTTGCATTTTTCTCCCAAACGAAGGACATTAGAATTAAAATTTTAAAGCCTCCTGTTAGGCCATCATCTACACGACATAGCCCTGAATTTTCCAATGCGCAGCTCTTTGCAAAAGAGAGATATTGGCAAGGAAAAGCTGTCTTGTACCATTGCATTTTTCTCCCAAACGAAGGACACTAGAAAGAAAATTTTAAAGCCTCCTGTTAGGCCATCATCTACACGACATAGCCCTGAATTTTCCAATGCGCAGCTCTTTGCAAAAGAGAGATATTGGCAAGAAAAAGCTGTCTTGTACCTTTGCATTTTTCTCCCAAACGAAGGACACTAGAAAGAAAATTTTAAAGCCTCCTGTTAGGCCATCATCTACACGACATAGCCCTGAATTTTCCAATGCGTAGCTCTTTGCAAAAGAGAGATATTGGCAAGGAAAAGCTGTCTTGTACCTTTGCATTTTTCTCCCAAACGAAGGACACTAGAAAGAAAATTTTAAAGCCTCCTGTTAGGCCATCATCTACACGACATAGCCCTGATTTTTCCAATGCGCAGCTCTTTGCAAAAGAGAGATATTGGCAAGGAAAAGCTGTCTTGTACCATTGCATTTTTCTCCCAAACGAAGGACACTAGAAAGAAAATTTTAAAGCCTCCTGTTAGGCCATCATCTACACGACATAGCCCTGAATTTTCCAATGCGCAGCTCTTTGCAAAAGAGAGATATTGGCAAGGAAAAGCTGTCTTGTACCTTTGCATTTTTCTCCCAAACGAAGGACACTAGAATTAAAATTTTAAAGCCTCCTGTTAGGCCATCATCTACACGACATAGCCCTGAATTTTCCAATGCGCAGCTCTTTGCAAAAGAGAGATATTGGCAAGGAAAAGCTGTCTTGTACCTTTGCATTTTTCTCCCAAACGAAGGACACTAGAATTAAAATTTTACAGCCTCCTGTTATGCCATCATCTACACGACATAGCCCTGAATTTTCCAATGCGCAGCTCTTTGCAAAAGAGAGATATTGGCAAGGAAAAGCTGTCTTGTTCCTTTGCATTTTTCTCCCAAACGAAGGACACTAGAAAGAAAATTTTAAAGCCTCCTGTTAGGCCATCATCTACACGACATAGCCCTGAATTTTCCAATGCGTAGCTCTTTGCAAAAGAGAGATATTGGCAAGGAAAAGCTGTCCTGTACCTTTGCATTTTTCTCCCAAACGAAGGACACTAGAAAGAAAATTTTAAAGCCTCCTGTTAGGCCATCATCTACACGACATATCCCTGATTTTTCCAATGCGCAGCTCTTTGCAAAAGAGAGATATTGGCAAGGAAAAGCTGTCTTGTACCATTGCATTTTTCTCCCAAACGAAGGACACTAGAAAGAAAATTTTAAAGCCTCCTGTTAGGCCATCATCTACACGACATAGCCCTGAATTTTCCAATGCGCAGCTCTTTGCAAAAGAGAGATATTGGCAAGGAAAAGCTGTCTTGTACCATTGCATTTTCCTCCCAAACGAAGGACACTAGAAAGAAAATTTTAAAGCCTCCTGTTAGGCCATCATCTACACGACATAGCCCTGAATTTTCCAATGGCCAGCTCTTTGCAAAAGAGAGATATTGGCAAGGAAAAGCTGTCTTGTACCTTTGCATTTTTCTCCCAAACGAAGGACACTAGAAAGAAAATTTTAAAGCCTCCTGTTAGGCCATCATCTACACGACATAGCCCTGAATTTTCCAATGCGTAGCTCTTTGCAAAAGAGAGATATTGGCAAGGAAAAGCTGTCTTGTACCTTTGCATTTTTCTCCCAAACGAAGGACACTAGAAAGAAAATTTTAAAGCCTCCTGTTAGGCCATCATCTACACGACATAGCCCTGATTTTTCCAATGCGCAGCTCTTTGCAAAAGAGAGATATTGGCAAGGAAAAGCTGTCTTGTACCATTGCATTTTTTTCCCAAACGAAGGACACTAGAAAGAAAATTTTAAAGCCTCCTGTTAGGCCATCATCTACACGACATAGCCCTGAATTTTCCAATGCGCAGCTCTTTGCAAAAGAGAGATATTGGCAAGGAAAAGCTGTCTTGTACCTTTGCATTTTTCTCCCAAACGAAGGACACTAGAATTAAAATTTTAAAGCCTCCTGTTAGGCCATCATCTACACGACATAGCCCTGAATTTTCCAATGCGCAGCTCTTTGCAAAAGAGAGATATTGGCAAGGAAAAGCTGTCTTGTACCTTTGCATTTTTCTCCCAAACGAAGGACACTAGAATTAAAATTTTACAGCCTCCTGTTATGCCATCATCTACACGACATAGCCCTGAATTTTCCAATGCGCAGCTCTTTGCAAAAGAGAGATATTGGCAAGGAAAAGCTGTCTTGTACCTTTGCATTTTTCTCCCAAACGAAGGACACTAGAATTAAAATTTTAAAGCCTCCTGTTATGCCATCATCTACACGACATATCCCTGAATTTTCCAATGCGCAGCTCTTTGCAAAAGAGAGATATTGGCAAGGAAAAGCTGTCAGGTACCTTTGCATTTTTCTCCCAAACGAAGGACACTAGAATTAAAATTTTAAAGCCTCCTGTTAGGCCATCATCTACACGACATAGCCCTGAATTTTCCAATGCGCAGCTCTTTGCAAAAGAGAGATATTGGCAAGGAAAAGCTGTCTTGTACCTTTGCATTTTTCTCCCAAACGAAGGACACTAGAATTAAAATTTTAAAGCCTCCTGTTAGGCCATCATCTACACGGCATAGCCATGAATTTTCCAATGCGCAGCTCTTTGCAAAAGAGAGATATTGGCAAGGAAAAGCTGTCTTGTACCTTTGCAATTTTCTCCCAAACGAAGGACACTAGAATTTAAATTTTAAAGCCTCCTGTTAGGCCATCATCTACACGATATAGCCCTGAATTTTCCAATGCACAGCTCTTTGCAAAAGAGAGATATTGGCAAGGAAAAGCTGTCTTGTACCTTTGCATTTTTCTCCCAAACGAAGGACACAAGAAAGAAAATTTTAAAGCCTCGTTTAGGCCATCATCTACACGACATAGCCCTGAATTTTCCAATGCGCAGCTCTTTGCAAAAGAGAGATATTGGCAAGGAAAAGCTATCTTGTACCTTTGCATTTTTCTCCCAAACGAAGGACACTAGAAAGAAAATGTTAAAGCCTCCTGTTAGACCATCATCTACACGGCATAGCCATGAATTTTCCAATGCGCAGCTCTTTGCAAAAGAGAGATATTACGTAATTGACCTTGTTATCAGATTTTGATGATCTTTAAGTAGACAAGTCAAAATTTCAAACCCCCTGTTATGGTGTAGGGTACCTGGCCTTCTCTGATGTAATCAGAGTTAGATTTGATTCAGTGATTTTATAAAAACAGCTAGGAAGCACAATTTAGCAGTGGGCTGCAGAGAAAAAGAAATATGCTGGCAAAAAAATCAAATTGCGTGATTAAACAGCTCTTCATTTCTGGCTTTATTTTTATGCTAACAAATTTGTTCTCTGAAAAGTGTCCACAAAGCCAAGTCTCTGATTAACACCTTTGTAGGGATGGTTTTTCACCTATTACTAAATTAAACTTGCTTCATTGGAAAGGCAGCAAGATGCATCCTCATTTCAATGTCTACTGAAATAATACAGGTTGACACCAGGAAACATTAACGCCACTGCATCCTTGCTGCTTTCTCATGTGAAAGTCTGTTTAATGTGAAAACAAGGTGATATCTAATTAGCACACAGGTAAGGAATTACGAAAATCTTGATTTAATGGTGAAGATGTTTCTCACAAAATTGTTGCCCCAATGCATCATTGAAATTCAAGCTGGAAAGATGATTTTAATATATCACTTGTACATTTTGTATTGCTCTTCTGGTGACAATGTAGTTTTTTTTGTCAATTACCATTTTAATAACAGGGTAAAGAAAATTAAGTGGATTTTTGAAAGAAAACTATACTGTCAATATACTATTAAAACAAATTAAAATGGTAAAAGTTATTGTACTTTAAGTAAAAATAAAAGAGCAAAAATATCAATCCCAGTTTTGATTACTTAAATTAACAAAAAAAATGCATATAGCAAAGGATAGTTTCAATCTGCCTACCTCTGGGTTATGGGTCCAGCATGCTTCCATTGCAGTACTCTGCTGCACATGTAAGTGCAAGAGATCCTGAAGCACTCACTCATCATGGGAAAGTACCAATGTGTTTCTTCATTGGTTGATGGAAGAAACATCTTACAAAAACTCTCCACATTATTGACTTTTTAAAGTTTTTCTAGGAAACGTTCTTGATGAATGCTTATTAGCCTTTGTCAGTATATACTTTTTGCAAAGTGTCTCTGTGGTGCAATTGGTTAGTGTGTAAGGCTATTAACCAAAAGGTTGGTGGTTCAATCCCACCCAGGAACGTAATTGACCTTGTGATCAGATTTTGGTGATATTTAAGTAGACAAGTCAAAATTTCAAACCCCCTCTTATTGTGTAGGGTACCTGGCCTTCTCTGATGTAATCAGAGTTAGATTTGATTCAGTGATTTTATAAAAAACAGCTAGGAAGCACAATTTAGCAGTGGGTTGCAGAGAAAAAAAATATGCTGGCAAAAAAAATCCAATTGAGTGATTAAACAGCTCTTCATTTTCTGGTTTTATTTTTATGCTAACAAATTTGTTCTCTGAAAAGTGTCCACAAAGCCAAGTCTCTGATTAACACCTTTGTAGGGATGGTTTTTCACCTATTACTAAATTAAACTTGCTTCACTGGAAAGGCAGCAAGATGCATCCTCATTTCAATGTCTACTGAAATAATACAAGTTGACACCAGGAAACATTAACGCCACTGCATCCTTGCTGCTTTCTCATGTGGAAGTCTGTTTAATGCGAAAACAAGGTGATATCTAATTAGCACACAGGTAATGAATTAAGAAAATCTTTATTTAAGGGTAAAGATGTTTCTCACAAAATCGTTGCCCCAATGCATCATTGAAATTCAAGCTGGAAAGATGATTTTAATATATCACTTGTACATTTTGTATTGCTCTTCTGGTGACAATGTAGTTTGCTTTTGTCAATTACCATTTTAATAATAGGGTAAAGAAAATTAAGTGGATTTTTGAAAGAAAACAATACTGTCAATATACTATTAAAACAAATTAAAATGGTAAAAGTTATTGTACTTTAAGTAAAAATAAAAGAGCCAAAATATCAATCCCAGTTTTGGATTACTTTAATTAACAAACAAAAAAATGCATATAGCAGAGGATAGTTTCAATCTGCCTACCTCTGGGTTATGGGCCCAGCATGCTTCCATTGCTGTACTCTGCTGCACATGTAAGTGCAAGAGATCCTGAAGCACTCACTCATCATGGGAAAGTACCAATGTGTTTCTTCGTTGGTTGATAGAAGAAACATCTTACAAAAACTCTCCAGATTATTGACTTTTTTAAGTTTTTCTAGGAAACGTTTTAGATGAATGCTTATTAGCATTTGTCAGTATGTACTTTTGCAAAGTGTCTCTGTGGCGCAATTGGTTAGTGTGTAAGGCTATTAACCAAAAGGTTGGTGGTTCAATCCCACCCACGAATGTAATTGACCTTGTGATCAGATTTTGGTGATATTTAAGTAGACAAGTAAAAATTTCAAACCCCCTCTTATTGTGTAGGGTACCTGGCCTTCTCTGATGTAATCAGAGTTAGATTTGATTCAGTGATTTTATAAAAAACAGCTAGGAAGCACAATTTAGCAGTGGGTTGCAGATAAAAAAAATATGCTGGCAAAAAAATACAATTGAGTGATTAAACAGCTCTTCATTTTCTGGCTTTATTTTTATGCTAACAAATTTGTTCTCTGAAAAGTGTCCACAAAGCCAAGTCTCTGATTAACACCTTTGTAGGGATGGTTTTTCACCTATTACTAAATTAAACTTGCTTCATTGGAAAGGCAGCAAGATGCATCCTCATTTCAATGTCTACTGAAATAATACAGGTTGACACCAGGAAACATTAACGCCACTGCATCCTTGCTGCTTTCTCATGTGGAAGTCTGTTTAATGTGAAAACAAGGTGATATCTAATTAGCACACAGGTAAGGAATTAAGAAAATCTTTATTTAAGGGTGAAGATGTTTCTCACAAAATCGTTGCCCCAATGCATCATTGAAATTCAAGCTGGAAAGATGATTTTAATATATCACTTGTACATTTTGTATTGCTCTTCTGGTGACAATGTAGTTTGTTTTTGTCAATTACCATTTTAATAATAGGGTAAAGAAAATTAAGTGGATTTTTGAAAGAAAACAATACTGTCAATATACTATCAAAACAAATTAAAATGGTAAAAGTTATTGTACTTTAAGTAAAAATAAAAGAGCCAAAATATCAATCCCAGTTTTGGATTACTTTAATTAACAAAAAAAATTCATATAGCAAAGGATAGTTTCAATCTGCCTACCTCTGGGTTATGGGCCCAGCATGCTTCCATTGCAGTACTCTGCTGCATATGTAAGTGCAAGAGATCCTGAAGCACTCACTCATCATGGGAAAGTACCAATGTGTTTCTTCATTGGTTGATGGAAGAAACATCTTACAAAAACTCTCCAGATTATTGACTTTTTAAAGTTTTTCTAGGAAACGTTCTTGATGAATGCTTATTAGCCTTTGTCAGTATATACTTTTTGCAAAGTGTCTCTGTGGTGCAATTGGTTAGTGTGTAAGGCTATTAACCAAAAGGTTGGTGGTTCAATCCCAGCCAGGAACGTAATTGACCTTGTGATCAGATTTTGGTGATATTTAAGTAGACAAGTCAAAATTTCAAACCCCCTCTTATTGTGTAGGGTACCTGGCCTTCTCTGATGTAATCAGAGTTAGATTTGATTCAGTGATTTTATAAAAAACAGCTAGGAAGCACAATTTAGCAGTGGGTTGCAGAGAAAAAAAATATGCTGGCAAAAAAAATCCAATTGAGTGATTAAACAGCTCTTCATTTTCTGGCTTTATTTTTATGCTAACAAATTTGTTCTCTGAAAAGTGTCCACAAAGCCAAGTCTCTGATTAACACCTTTGTAGGGATGGTTTTTCACCTATTACTAAATTAAACTTGCTTCATTGGAAAGGCGGTAAGATGCATCCTCATTTCAATGTCTACTGAAATAATACAAGTTGACACCAGGAAACATTAACGCCACTGCATCCTTGCTGCTTTCTCATGTGGAAGTCTGTTTAATGCGAAAACAAGGTGATATCTAATTAGCACACAGGTAAGGAATTAAGAAAATCTTTATTTAAGGGTGAAGATGTTTCTCACAAAATTGTTGCCCCAATGCATCATTGAAATTCAAGCTGGAAAGATGATTTTAATATATCACTTGTACATTTTGTATTGCTCTTCTGGTGACAATGTAGTTTGTTTTTGTCAATTACCATTTTAATAATAGGGTAAAGAAAATTAAGTGGATTTTTGAAAGAAAACAATACTGTCAATATACTATTAAAACAAATTAAAATGGTAAAAGTTATTGTACTTTAAGTAAAAATAAAAGAGCCAAAATATCAATCCCAGTTTTGGATTACTTTAATTAAAAAAAAAAATGCATACAGCAGAGGATAGTTTCAATCTGCCTACCTCTGGGTTATGAGCCCAGCATGCTTCCATTGCTGTATACGGCTGGATAGACGTCGGCTGGCAGTGCTTTCATAGAAGTGCTGACATAAAAGTGTTATTATAAAAATAGCGTTATACCTGCGTTAAGTTATATCATCAGCTGTTGTCAATTGTGAACTTGTGAACCAACTCCTCATCACTCTTTGTGCTCAACAGGTATGATTCGTTGAACTACACATCCCAGCAAGTTGTACTGCATTTGCTGATTATGCCAAATTAATTTCATGTTTGAATAGTCTAGGTATGATTCATTGAACTACACATCCCAGCAAGTTGTACTGCATTTGCTGATTATGCCAAATGAATTTCATGTTTGAATAGTCTAGGTATGATTCGTTGAACTACACATCCCAGCAAGTTGTACTGCATTTGCTGATTATGCCAAATGAATTTCATGTTTGAATAGTCTAGGTATGATTCGTTGAACTACACATCCCAGCAAGTTGTACTGCATTTGCTGATTATGCCAAATGAATTTCATGTTTGAATAGTCTAGGTATGATTCGTTGAACTACACATCCCAGCAAGTTGTACTGCATTTGCTGATTATGCCAAATGAATTTCATGTTTGAATAGTCTAGGTATGATTCGTTGAACTACACATCCCAGCAAGTTGTACTGCATTTGCTGATTATGCCAAATGAATTTCATGTTTGAATAGTCTAGGTATGATTCGTTGAACTACACATCCCAGCAAGTTGTACTGCATTTGCTGATTATGCCAAATGAATTTCATGTTTGAATAGTCTAGGTATGATTCGTTGAACTACACATCCCAGCAAGTTGTACTGCATTTGCTGATTATGCCAAATGAATTTCATGTTTGAATAGTCTAGGTATGATTCGTTGAACTACACATCCCAGCAAGTTGTACTGCATTTGCTGATTATGCCAAATGAATTTCATGTTTGAATAGTCTAGGTATGATTCGTTGAACTACACATCCCAGCAAGTTGTACTGCATTTGCTGATTATGCCAAATGAATTTCATGTTTGAATAGTCTAGGTATGATTCGTTGAACTACACATCCCAGCAAGTTGTACTGCATTTGCTGATTATGCCAAATGAATTTCATGTTTGAATAGTCTAGGTATGATTCGTTGAACTACACATCCCAGCAAGTTGTACTGCATTTGCTGATTATGCCAAATGAATTTCATGTTTGAATAGTCTAGGTATGATTCGTTGAACTACACATCCCAGCAAGTTGTACTGCATTTGCTGATTATGCCAAATGAATTTCATGTTTGAATAGTCTAGGTATGATTCGCTGAACTACACATCCCAGCAAGTTGTACTGCATTTGCTGATTATGCCAAATGAATTTCATGTTTGAATAGTCTAGGTATGATTCGTTGAACTACACATCCCAGCAAGTTGTACTGCATTTGCTGATTATGCCAAATGAATTTCATGTTTGAATAGTCTAGGTATGATTCGTTGAACTACATATCCCAGCAAGTTGTACTGCATTTGCTGATTATGCCAAATTAATTTCATGTTTGAATAGTCTAGGTATGATTCGTTGAACTACACATCCCAGCAAGTTGTACTGCATTTGCTGATTATGCCAAATGAATTTCATGTTTGAATAGTCTAGGTATGATTCGTTGAACTACACATCCCAGCAAGTTGTACTGCATTTGCTGATTATGCCAAATGAATTTCATGTTTGAATAGTCTAGGTATGATTCGTTGAACTACACATCCCAGCAAGTTGTACTGCATTTGCTGATTATGCCAAATGAATTTCATGTTTGAATAGTCTAGGTATGATTCGTTGAACTACACATCCCAGCAAGTTGTACTGCATTTGCTGATTATGCCAAATGAATTTCATGTTTGAATAGTCAAGGTATGATTCGTTGAACTACACATCCCAGCAAGTTGTACTGCATTTGCTGATTATGCCAAATGAATTTCATGTTTGAATAGTCTAGGTATGATTCGCTGAACTACACATCCCAGCAAGTTGTACTGCATTTGCTGATTATGCCAAATGAATTTCATGTTTGAATAGTCTAGGTATGATTCGTTGAACTACACATCCCAGCAAGTTGTACTGCATTTGCTGATTATGCCAAATGAATTTCATGTTTGAATAGTCTAGGTATATTGAATACGGGTCTTTTTGTTTTTTTTCTTGTATGTTTTTCTCTTTGTAGAGATATAGTTGGCTGCCTTATTGGCATGTAATGTCTGTTTTTCTAAGCTAATTTATGGCCTTAGTTTAAAGGGGGATGGTCTTGGGTGGAGTTTGCAATCATTGCATTCACATGGATATTGTTCCTATTTGAAGTCTAGTATACGGCTGGATAGACGTCGGCTGGCAGTGCTTTCATAGAAGTGCTGACATAAAAGTGTTATTATAAAAATAGCGTTATACCTGCGTTAAGTTATATCATCAGCTGTTGTCAATTGTGAACTTGTGAACCAACTCCTCATCACTCTTTGTGCTCAACAGGTATGATTCGTTGAACTACACATCCCAGCAAGTTGTACTGCATTTGCTGATTATGCCAAATGAATTTCATGTTTGAATAGTCTAGGTATGATTCATTGAACTACACATCCCAGCAAGTTGTACTGCATTTGCTGATTATGCCAAATGAATTTCATGTTTGAATAGTCTAGGTATGATTCGTTGAACTACACATCCCAGCAAGTTGTACTGCATTTGCTGATTATGCCAAATGAATTTCATGTTTGAATAGTCTAGGTATGATTCGTTGAACTACACATCCCAGCAAGTTGTACTGCATTTGCTGATTATGCCAAATGAATTTCATGTTTGAATAGTCTAGGTATGATTCGTTGAACTACACATCCCAGCAAGTTGTACTGCATTTGCTGATTATGCCAAATGAATTTCATGTTTGAATAGTCTAGGTATGATTCGTTGAACTACACATCCCAGCAAGTTGTACTGCATTTGCTGATTATGCCAAATGAATTTCATGTTTGAATAGTCTAGGTATGATTCGTTGAACTACACATCCCAGCAAGTTGTACTGCATTTGCTGATTATGCCAAATGAATTTCATGTTTGAATAGTCTAGGTATGATTCGTTGAACTACACATCCCAGCAAGTTGTACTGCATTTGCTGATTATGCCAAATGAATTTCATGTTTGAATAGTCTAGGTATGATTCGTTGAACTACACATCCCAGCAAGTTGTACTGCATTTGCTGATTATGCCAAATGAATTTCATGTTTGAATAGTCTAGGTATGATTCGTTGAACTACACATCCCAGCAAGTTGTACTGCATTTGCTGATTATGCCAAATGAATTTCATGTTTGAATAGTCTAGGTATGATTCGTTGAACTACACATCCCAGCAAGTTGTACTGCATTTGCTGATTATGCCAAATGAATTTCATGTTTGAATAGTCTAGGTATGATTCGTTGAACTACACATCCCAGCAAGTTGTACTGCATTTGCTGATTATGCCAAATGAATTTCATGTTTGAATAGTCTAGGTATGATTCGTTGAACTACACATCCCAGCAAGTTGTACTGCATTTGCTGATTATGCCAAATGAATTTCATGTTTGAATAGTCTAGGTATGATTCGCTGAACTACACATCCCAGCAAGTTGTACTGCATTTGCTGATTATGCCAAATGAATTTCATGTTTGAATAGTCTAGGTATGATTCGTTGAACTACACATCCCAGCAAGTTGTACTGCATTTGCTGATTATGCCAAATGAATTTCATGTTTGAATAGTCTAGGTATGATTCGTTGAACTACACATCCCAGCAAGTTGTACTGCATTTGCTGATTATGCCAAATGAATTTCATGTTTGAATAGTCTAGGTATGATTCGTTGAACTACACATCCCAGCAAGTTGTACTGCATTTGCTGATTATGCCAAATGAATTTCATGTTTGAATAGTCTAGGTATGATTCGTTGAACTACACATCCCAGCAAGTTGTACTGCATTTGCTGATTATGCCAAATGAATTTCATGTTTGAATAGTCTAGGTATGATTCGTTGAACTACACATCCCAGCAAGTTGTACTGCATTTGCTGATTATGCCAAATGAATTTCATGTTTGAATAGTCTAGGTATGATTCGTTGAACTACACATCCCAGCAAGTTGTACTGCATTTGCTGATTATGCCAAATGAATTTCATGTTTGAATAGTCTAGGTATGATTCGTTGAACTACACATCCCAGCAAGTTGTACTGCATTTGCTGATTATGCCAAATGAATTTCATGTTTGAATAGTCTAGGTATGATTCGTTGAACTACACATCCCAGCAAGTTGTACTGCATTTGCTGATTATGCCAAATGAATTTCATGTTTGAATAGTCTAGGTATGATTCGTTGAACTACACATCCCAGCAAGTTGTACTGCATTTGCTGATTATGCCAAATGAATTTCATGTTTGAATAGTCTAGGTATGATTCATTGAACTACACATCCCAGCAAGTTGTACTGCATTTGCTGATTATGCCAAATGAATTTCATGTTTGAATAGTCTAGGTATGATTCGTTGAACTACACATCCCAGCAAGTTGTACTGCATTTGCTGATTATGCCAAATGAATTTCATGTTTGAATAGTCTAGGTATGATTCGTTGAACTACACATCCCAGCAAGTTGTACTGCATTTGCTGATTATGCCAAATGAATTTCATGTTTGAATAGTCTAGGTATGATTCGTTGAACTACACATCCCAGCAAGTTGTACTGCATTTGCTGATTATGCCAAATGAATTTCATGTTTGAATAGTCTAGGTATGATTCGTTGAACTACACATCCCAGCAAGTTGTACTGCATTTGCTGATTATGCCAAATGAATTTCATGTTTGAATAGTCTAGGTATGATTCGTTGAACTACACATCCCAGCAAGTTGTACTGCATTTGCTGATTATGCCAAATGAATTTCATGTTTGAATAGTCTAGGTATATTGAATACGGGTTTTTTTGTTTTTTTTCATGTATGTTTTTCTCTTTGTAGAGATATAGTTGGCTGCCTTATTGGCATGTAATGTCTGTTTTTCTAAGCTAATTTATGGCCTTAGTTTAAAGGGGGATGGTCTTGGGTGGAGTTTGCAATCATTGCATTCACATCGATATTGTTCCTATTTGAAGTCTAGTATACGGCTGGATAGACGTCGGCTGGCAGTGCTTTCATAGAAGTGCTGACATAAAAGTGTTATTATAAAAATAGCGTTATACCTGCGTTAAACCGAAGAAAACCAGAAGGAAAACATCAACACACCAACACTACCACAAAAGGACTGCCTTAATGCTCAAAAGTATGTAATTCATCTTATGCATATCATCCGTTTTTACAAAACCTAGGAAAAGGCATCCCCAATCTGCTCACTACAGTTCTCTCTTATGCAAACTTATGTATGTTTCTTTATGTAATGATTTCTTGAAAATGTCATTGCATGTGTGGGGAAGTTGCTCAGTGAAACAGTTTAGTATTGCATACTAACTGGTGATTACCTCTTTTGAACATTAACCCATTGTGGTCAGGTGTACTATGTCTTTATATTTAGTAAGGTATAGTCGTGGTGTAAAGGACAGAGTATGATTACTGATTAGTAAAAGAAAACAAATACTGAGCAACATCCCCAAACAGGTAATTTCAACTTTAAACTTGTCATTTATTTTGTACGCTCTGGACATGGCTACTACTAACAAATGCACAGAAAAATTTTTTAAAGCTATGTCTGCAAATGCTAGGAGCTTAGGAGACAAAATTCCAGAGCTAATTGCGATAATGACAAGGGATAACCTGGATTTTGTGGCTATTACAGAGTCTTGGTGCAATGAGAATCATGACTGGGACTTAACTATACCAGGATACAATTTATTTAGGAAAGATAGAATAGGAAGAATAGGAGGAGGGGTAGCAATGTATGTGAAAAAAAGCATAAATGCCACTTTAATACAAAATATTGAAGCCAAAACTGAGGCCCTTTGGGTCACCATAGAAACTGGGAAGAATGACATTATTCGCATTGGGGTGATCTATAGATCACCAGGCCAGGGGCAGGATTTGGACAGGAACCTATTGTTGGACATCTCTAAAATGGCTTTTAAGGGAGAAGTCATAATCATGGGAGACTTTAATTTACCTGATGTAAATTGGGAGGGGTCTTTTGCAAGTTCAGCTACAAGTGGCAAATTTCTACATTCCTTACAGGGAGCATCTCTCAAGCAATTGGTGAGGGAGCCCACTCGCAAAGACTCAATATTAGATCTAATTCTTACAAATGGTGATAGAATATCTGATATATATGTGGGTGAGCACCTGGGATCCAGTGATCATCAAGCAGTATGGTTTAGTATAAAGACAGGATCCAACTCCTCTCACACAAAAACAAAGGTGTTGGATTTTAGAAATGCAGACTTTGCAAAAATGGGGAGATGTTTAAGTGATTCATTGGCAGACTGGAGGAACTTGGAAGGGGTGCAGGAGAGGTGGAAAAAAATTAAAAGTGCATTACTAAGTGTAACAGACCTTTGTATCAAAATGGTTAGGAAAAGCACCAGGAAAAGGAAGCCAGTGTGGTTCACAAAAGTAGTATCAACTAGTGTGAAAGCAAAAAAGATGGCTTTTAGGAAATACAAACAGACTCAAAATAATAACGACAAAGAGGAGTATCTGGACAGACGGAAGGATGCTAAGAAAGTGATCAGACGTGCAAAGGCAGAAGCTGAGGAGAAAATGGCCCAGTCAGTAGATAAAGGGGGCAAAACTTTTTTTAAGTATATAAGTGAAAGGAGAAAATCAAATGGAGGAATAATAAGACTTAAGACAGAGAGTGGGCATTTGGTGGAGGGAGACAAGGCAATAGCAGATCACCTAAATAATTATTTTTGCTCAGTATTTACTACAGAAGAAGGGATGGGGCCACAGTTAAATTGCAAGGACATTCATAAAAATAAGGTAGATGAAAATACATTTACAGAGGAGAAGGTCCTAACAGAACTTTCAAAACTAAAAGTGGATAAATCAATGGGACCAGATGGAATACACCCAAGGATACTCAAAGAGCTAAAAGATGTCCTGGTTACACCTTTAACAGAATTATTTAACCAGTCACTAAATACAGGTGATATTCCAGAGGACTGGACAAGAGCAAATGTAGTTCCACTGCACAAAAGTGGAAGCAAGGAAGAAGCAAGTAACTACAGACCAGTAAGCCTTACATCAGTAGTAGGGAAAGTAATGGAAAAACTATTAAAAGAAAGAGTAGTGGAATATCTTAAATCAAACAACTTACAGGATCCAAAACAGCATGGATTTACTGGTGGGAGATCATGCCAAACAAATCTTATTGACTTTTTTTGACTCTGTGATGAAAATAATAGATCAAGGGGGAGCTGTAGATGTAGCATATCTAGACTTTAGTAAGGCATTTGACACTGTCCCACATCACAGACTGCTAAATAAACTTGAAAGCCTGGGGGTGGATTATAAATTAGTGAAATGGATAAGAACCTGGTTGCAGGATAGGAAACAGACAGTTGTAGTTAATGGAGTGCAATCTATGGAAGGAAATGTTACCAGTGGAGTACCCCAGGGATCTGTACTTGGTCCAGTTCTCTTTAATATCTTTGTTGGTGACATTGCAGATGGTATTGAAGGGAAGATATGCCTTTTTGCAGATGATACAAAGATATGCAACAGGGTACACACACCGGGAGCGGTCAAACAAATGATTGATGACCTAGGTAGGCTTGAGAAATGGTCAAGAACGTGGCAACTACAGTTTAATGCTAAAAAATGCAAAATCATGCACTTGGGTCTCAAAAACCCAAAGGCTAAGTATAGTATCAAGGGTACTATAATGGAAACTACTGAGGAGGAAAGAGATTTAGGAGTCACTATTTCAAGTGACTTGAAGGCAGGAAAGCAATGCAACAAAGCAATGAGAAAGGCAAGTCAGATGCTTGGTTGCATAGGGAGAGGAATCAGTAGCAGGAAAAAAGAAGTGATAATGCCTGCCACTGTATCGGTCATTGGTAAGGCCCCATCTGGAATACTGTGTCCAGTTCTGGAGACCCTATCTCCAGAAGGATATAAATACATTAGAGAGTGTACAAAGAAGGGCAACTAAAATGGTGCATGGCCTACATCACAAAACTTACCCGGAAAGGCTAAAAGATCTTAACATGTATAGTTTGGAGGAGAGAAGGGAAAGGGGAGACATGATAGAAACTTTCAAATATATAAAGGGTCTTAACAAAGTTCAGGAGGGAAACATTCTTCAAAGGAAAAGAAGCATTAGAACTCGAGGGCATACATTGAGACTGGAGGGGGGGAGGTTCAGGGGAAATTTAAGGAAAAATTACTTCACAGAAAGGGTAGTGGATAAGTGGAATAGCCTCCCATCAGAGGTGGTAGAGGCTAAGACTGTAGGGCAATTTAAACATGCTTGGGACAGGCATATGAATATCCTTACAAAGAATCAAGGTTAAAAAAGGGTTGAGATTGCCTAAAGGATAAAATAAAAAAGGGGCAGACTAGATGGGCCAAGTGGTTCTTATCTGCCGTCAAATTCTATGTTTCTATGTTTACTCTGCTGCACATGTAAGTGCAAGAGATCCTGAAGCACTCACTCATCATGGGAAAGTACCAATGTGTTTCTTCGTTGGTTGATGGAAGAAACATCTTACAAAAACTCTCCAGATTATTGACTTTTTAAAGTTTTTCTAGGAAACGTTTTAGATGAATGCTTATTAGCCTTTGTCAGTATGCACTTTCGCAAAGTGTCTCTGTGGCGCAATCAGTTAGTGTGTACGGCTATTAACTAAAAGGTTGGTGGTTCAATCCCACCCAGGGATGTAATTGACCTTGTTATCAGATTTTGGTGATCTTTAAGTAGACAAGTCAAAATTTCAAACCCCCTCTTATGGTGTAGGGTACCTGGCCTTCTCTGATGTAATCAGAGTTAGATTTGATTCATTGATTTTATAAAAACAGCTAGGAAGCACAATTTAGCAGTGGTTTGCAGAGAAAAAAAATATGCTGGCAGAAAAATCCAATTGAGTGATTAAACAGCTCTTCATTTTCTGGCTTTATTTTTATGCTAACAAATTTGTTCTCTGAAAAGTGTCCACAAAGCCAAGTCTCTGATTAACACCTTTGTAAGGATGGTTTTTCACCTATTACTAAATTAAACTTGCTTCATTGGAAAGGCAGCAAGATGCATCCTCATTTCAATGTCTACTGAAATAATACAAGTTGACACCAGGAAACATTAACGCCACTGCATCCTTGCTGCTTTCTCATGTGGAAGTCTGTTTAATGTGAAAACAAGGTGATATCTAATTAGCACACAGGTAAGGAATTACGAAAATCTTTATTTAAGGGTGAAGATGTTTCTCACAAAATTGTTGCCCCAATGGATCATTGAAATTCAAGCTGGAAAGATGATTTTAATATATCACTTGTACATTTTGTATTTCTCTTCTGGTGACAATGTAGTTTTTTTTGTCAATTACCATTTTAATAATAGGGTAAAGAAAATTAAGTGGATTTTTGAAAGAAAACTATACTGTCAATATACTATTAAAACAAATTAAAATGGTAAAAGTTATTGTACTTTAAGTAAAAATAAAAGAGCAAAAATATCAATCCCAGTTTTGATTACTTAAATTAACAAAAAAAAATGCATATAGCAAAGAATAGTTTCAATCTGCCTACCTCTGGGTTATGGGTCCAGCATGCTTCCATTGCAGTACTCTGCTGCACATGTAAGTGCAAGAGATCCTGAAGCACTCACTCATCATGGGAAAGTACCAATGTGTTTATTCGTTGGTTGATGGAAGAAACATCTTACAAAAACTCTCCAGATTATTGATTTTTTAATGTTTTTCTAGGAAACGTTCTAGATGTATGCTTATTAGCCTTTGTCAGTATGTACTTTTTGCAAAGTGTCTCTGTGGCGCAATCGGTTAGTGTGTTCGGCTATTAACCAAAAGGTTGGTGGTTCAATCCCACCCAGGGACGTAATTGACCTTGAGATCAGATTTTGGTGATATTTAAGTAGACAAGTCAAAATTTCAAACCCCCTCTTATTGTGTAGGGTACCTGGCCTTCTCTGATGTAATCAGAGTTAGATTTGATTCAGTGATTTTATAAAAAACAGCTAGGAAGCACAATTTAGCAGTGGGTTGCAGAGAAAAAAAATATGCTGGCAGAAAAATCCAATTGAGTGATTAAACAGCTCTTCATTTTCTGGCTTTATTTTTATGCTAACAAATTTGTTCTCTGAAAAGTGTCCACAAAGCCAAGTCTCTGATTAACACCTTTGTAAGGATGGTTTTTCACCTATTACTAAATTAAACTTGCTTCATTGGAAAGGCAGCAAGATGCATCCTCATTTCAATGTCTACTGAAATAATACAAGTTGACACCAGGAAACTTTAACGCCACTGCATCCTTGCTGCTTTCTCATGTGGAAGTCTGTTTAATGTGAAAACAAGGTGATATCTAATTAGCACACAGGTAAGGAATTAAGAAAATCTTTATTTAAGGGTGAAGATGTTTCTCACAAAATTGTTGACCCAATGCATCATTGAAATTCAAGCTGGAAAGATGAATTTAATATATCACTTGTACATTTTGTATTGCTCTTCTGGTGACAATGTAGTTTGTTTTTGTCAATTACCATTTTAATAATAGGGTAAAGAAAATTAAGTGGATTTTTGAAAGAAAACAATACTGTCAATATACTATTAAAACAAATTAAAATGGTAAAAGTTATTGTACTTTAAGTAAAAATAAAAGAGACAAAATATCAATCCCAGTTTTGGATTACTTTAATTAACAAAAAAAAATGCATATAGCAGAGGATAGTTTCAATCTGCCTACCTCTGGGTTATGGGCCCAGCATGCTTCCATTGCAGTACTCTGCTGCACATGTAAGTGCAAGAGATCCTGAAGCACTCACTCATCATGGGAAAGTACCAATGTGTTTCTTCGTTGGTTGATGGAAGAAACATCTTACAAAAACTCTCCAGATTATTGACTTTTTAAAGTTTTGCTAGGAAACGTTTTAGATGAATGCTTATTAGCCTTTGTCAGTATGGACTTTTGCAAAGTGTCTCTGTGGCGCAAACAGTTAGTATGTACGGCGATTAACCAAAAGGTTGGTGGTTCAATCCCACCCAGGGACCTAATTGACCTTGTTATCAGATTTTGGTGATCTTCAAGTAGACAAGTCAAAATTTCAAACCCCCTGTTATGGTGTAGGGTACCTGGCCTTCTCTGATGTAATCAGAGTTAGATTTGATTCAGTGATTTTATAAAAACAGCTAGGAAGCACTATTTAGCAGTGGGTTGCAGAGAAAAAAAATATGCTGGCAAAAAAATCCAATTGAGTGATTAAACAGCTCTTTATTTTCTGGCTTTATTTTTATGCTAACAAATTTGTTCTCTGAAAAGTGTCCACAAAGCCAAGTCTCTGATTAACACCTTTGTAAGGATGGTTTTTCACCTATTACTAAATTAAACTTGCTTCATTGGAAAGGCAGCAAGATGCATCCTCATTTCAATGTCTACTGAAATAATACAGGTTGACACCAGGAAACATTAACGCCACTGCATCCTTGCTGCTTTCTCATGTGGAAGTCTGTTTAATGTGAAAACAAGGTGATATCTAATTAGCACACAGGTAAGGAATTAAGAAAATCTTTATTTAAGGGTGAATATGTTTCTCACAAAATCGTTGCCCCAATGCATCATTGAAATTCAAGCTGGAAAGATGATTTTAATATATCACTTGTACATTTTGTATTGCTCTTCTGGTGACAATGTAGTTTGTTTTTGTCAATTACCATTTTAATAATAGGGTAAAGAAAATTAAGTGGATTTTTGAAAGAAAACAATACTGTCAATATACTATTAAAACAAATTAAAATGGTAAAAGTTATTGTACTTTAAGTAAAAATAAAAGAGCCAAAATATCAATCCCAGTTTTGGATTACTTTAATTAACAAACAAAAAAATGCATATAGCAGAGGATATTTTCAATCTGCCTACCTCTGGGTTATGGGCCCAGCATGCTTCCATTGCTATACTCTGCTGCACATGTAAGTGCAAGAGATCCTGAAGCACTCACTCATCATGGGAAAGTACCAATGTGTTTCTTCGTTGGTTGATAGAAGAAACATCTTACAAAAACTCTCCAGATTATTGACTTTTTTAAGTTTTTCTAGGAAACGTTTTAGATGAATGCTTATTAGCCTTTGTCAGTATGTACTTTTGCAAAGTGTCTCTGTGGCGCAATCAGTTAGTGTGTACGGCTATTAACCAAAAGGTTGGTGGTTCAATCCCACCCAGGGACGTAATTGACCTTGTTATCAGATTTTGGTGATCTTTAAGTAGACAAGTCAAATTTCATACCCCCTGTTATGGTGTAGGGTACCTGGCCTTCTCTGATGTAATCAGAGTTAGATTTGATTCAGTGATTTTATAAAAACATCTAGGAAGCACAATTTAGCAGTGGGTTGCAGAGAAAAAGAAATATGCTGGCAAAAAAATCAAATTGCGTGATTAAACAGCTCTTAATTTTCTTGCTTTATTTTTATCCTAACAAATTTGTTCTCTGAAAAGTGTCCACAAAGCCAAGTCTCTGATTAACACCTTTGTAGGGATGGTTTTCCACCTATTACTAAATTAAACTTGCTTCATTGGAAAGGCAGCAAGATGCATCCTCATTTCAATGTCTACTGAAATAATACAGGTTGACACCAGGAAACATTAACGCCACTGCATCCTTGCTGCATTCTCATGTGAAAGTCTGTTTAATGTGAAAACAAGGTGATATCTAATTAGCACACAGGTAAGGAATTACGAAAATCTTTATATAAGGGTGAAGATGTTTCTCACAAAATTGTTGCCCCAATGCATCATTGAAATTCAAGCTGGAAAGATGATTTTAATATATCACTTGTACATTTTGTATTGCTCTTCTGGTGACAATGTAGTTTTTTTTGTCAATTACCATTTTAATAACAGGGTAAAGAAAATTAAGTGGATTTTTGAAAGAAAACTATACTGTCAATATACTATTAAAACAAATTAAAATGGTAAAAGTTATTGTACTTTAAGTAAAAATAAAAGAGCAAAAATATCAATCCCAGTTTTGATTACTTAAATTAACAAAAAAAATGCATATAGCAAAGGATAGTTTCAATCTGCCTACCTCTGGGTTATGGGTCCAGCATGCTTCCATTGCAGTACTCTGCTGCACATGTTAGTGCAAGAGATCCTGAAGCACTCACTCATCATGGGAAAGTACCAATGTGTTTATTCGTTGGTTGATGGAAGAAACATCTTACAAAAACTCTCCAGATTATTGATTTTTTAATGTTTTTCTAGGAAACGTTCTAGATGTATGCTTATTAGCCTTTGTCAGTATGCACTTTTTGCAAAGTGTCTCTGTGGCGCAATCGGTTAGTGTGTTCGGCTATTAACCAAAAGGTTGGTGGTTCAATCCCACCCAGGGATGTAATTAAACTTGTGATCAGATTTTGGTGATATTTAAGTAGACAAGTCAAAATTTCAAACCCCCTCTTATGGTGTAGGGTACATGGCCTTCTCTGATGTAATCAGAGTTAGATTTGATTCAGTGATTTTATAAAAAACAGCTAGGAAGCACAATTTAGCAGTGGGTTGCAGAGAAAAAAAATATGCTGGCAGAAAAATCCAATCGAGTGATTAAACAGCTCTTCATTTTCTGGCTTTATTTTTATGCTAACAAATTTGTTCTCTGAAAAGTGTCCACAAAGCCAAGTCTCTGATTAACACCTTTGTAAGGATGGTTTTTCACCTGTTACTAAATTAAACTTGCTTCATTGGAAAGGCAGCAAGATGCATCCTCATTTCAATGTCTACTGAAATAATACAAGTTGACACCAGGAAACATTAATGCCACTGCTTCCTTGCTGCTTTCTCATGTGGAAGTCTGTTTAATGTGAAAACAAGGTGTTATCTAATTAGCACACAGGTAAGGAATTAAGAAAATCTTTATTTAAGGGTGAAGATGTTTCTCACAAATTTGTTGACCCAATGCATCATTGAAATTCAAGCTGGAAAGATGATTTTAATATATCACTTGTACATTTTGTATTGCTCTTCTGGTGACAATGTAGTTTGTTTTTGTCAATTACCATTTTAATAATAGGGTAAAGAAAATGAAGTGGATTTTGGAAAGAAAACAATACTGTCAATATACTATTAAAACAAATTAAAATGGTAAAAGTTATTGTACTTTAAGTAAAAATAAAAGAGACAAAATATCAATCCCAGTTTTGGATTACTTTAACAAAAAAAAATGCATATAGCAGAGGATAGTTTCAATCTGCCTACCTCTGGGTTATGGGCCCAGCATGCTTCCATTGCAGTACTCTGCTGCACATGTAAGTGCAAGAGATCCTGAAGCACTCACTCATCATGGGAAAGTACCAATGTGTTTCTTCGTTGGTTGATGGAAGAAACATCTTACAAAAACTCTCCAGATTATTGACTTTTTAAAGTTTTTCTAGGAAACGTTTTAGATGAATGCTTATTAGCCTTTGTCAGTATAGACTTTTGCAAAGTGTCTCTGTGGCGCAATCAGTTAGTATGTACGGCTATTAACCAAAAGGTTGGTGGTTCAATCCCACCCAGGGACCTAATTGACCTTGTTATCAGATTTTGGTGATCTTTAAGTAGACAAGTCAAAATTTCAAACCCCCTGTTATGGTGTAGGGTACCTGGCCTTCTCTGATGTAGTTAGATTTGATTCAGTGATTTTATAAAAACAGCTAGGAAGCACAATTTAGCAGTGGGTTGCAGAGAAAAAAAAATATGCTGGCAGAAAAATCCAATTGAGTGATTAAACAGCTCTTTATTTTCTGGCTTTATTTTTATGCTAACAAATTTGTTCTCTGAAAAGTGTCCACAAAGCCAAGTCTCTGATTAACACCTTTGTAAGGATGGTTTTTCACCTATTACTAAATTAAACTTGCTTCATTGGAAAGGCAGCAAGATGCATCCTCATTTCAATGTCTACTGAAATAATACAGGTTGACACCAGGAAACATTAACGCCACTGCATCCTTGCTGCTTTCTCATGTGGAAGTCTGTTTAATGTGAAAACAAGGTGATATCTAATTAGCACACAGGTAAGGAATTAATAAAATCTTTATTTAAGGGTAAAGATGTTTCTCACAAAATAGTTGCCCCAATGCATCATTGAAATTCAAGCTGGAAAGATGATTTTAATATATCACTTGTACATTTTGTATTGCTCTTCTGGTGACAATGTAGTTTGTTTTTGTCAATTACCATTTTAATAATAGGGTAAAGAAAATTAAGTGGATTTTTGAAAGAAAACAATACTGTCAATATACTATTAAAACAAATTAAAATGGTAAAAGTTATTGTACTTTAAGTAAAAATAAAAGAGCCAAAATATCAATCCCAGTTTTGGATTACTTTAATTAACAAACAAAAAAATGCATATAGCAGAGGATAGTTTCAATCTGCCTACCTCTGGGTTATGGGCCCAGCATGCTTCCATTGCTGTACTCTGCTGCACATGTAAGTGCAAGAGATCCTGAAGCACTCACTCATCATGGGAAAGTACCAATGTGTTTCTTCGTTGGTTGATAGAAGAAACATCTTACAAAAACGCTCCAGATTATTGACTTTTTTAAGTTTTTCTAGGAAACGTTTTAGATGAATGCTTATTAGCCTTTGTCAGTATGTACATTTGCAAAGTGTCTCTGTGGCGCAATCAGTTAGTATGTACGGCTATTAACCAAAAGGTTGGTGGTTCAATCGCTCCCAGGGACCTAATTGACCTTGTTATCAGATTTTGGTGATCTTTAAGTAGACAAGTCAAAATTTCAAACCCCCTGTTATGGTGTAGGGTACCTGGCCTTCTCTGATGTAATCAGAGTTAGATTTGATTCAGTGATTTTATAAAAACAGCTAGGAAGCATAATTTAGCAGTGGGTTGCAGAGAAAAAAAATATGCTGGCAGAAAAATCCAATTGAGTGATTAAACAGCTCTTTATTTTCTGGCTTTATTTTTATGCTAACAAATTTGTTCTCTGAAAAGTGTCCACAAAGCCAAGTCTCTGATTAACACCTTTGTAAGGATGGTTTTTCACCTATTACTAATTTAAACTTGCTTCATTGGAAAGGCAGCAAGATGCATCCTTATTTCAATGTCTACTGAAATAATACAGGTTGACACCAGGAAACATTAACGCCACTGCATCCTTGCTGCTTTCTCATGTGGAAGTCTGTTTAATGTGAAAACAAGGTGATATCTAATTAGCACACAGGTAAGGAATTAAGAAAATCTTTATTTAAGGGTGAAGATGTTTCTCACAAAATCGTTGCCCCAATGCATCATTGAAATTCAAGCTGGAAAGATGATTTTAATATATCACTTGTACATTTTGTATTGCTCTTCTGGTGACAATGTAGTTTGTTTTTGTCAATTACCATTTTAATAATAGGGTAAAGAAAATTAAGTGGATTTTTGAAAGAAAACAATACTGTCAATATACTATTAAAACAAATTAAAATGGTAAAAGTTATTGTACTTTAAGTAAAAATAAAAGAGCCAAAATATCAATCCCAGTTTTGGATTACTTTAATTAACAAACAAAACAATGCATATAGCAGAGGATAGTTTCAATCTTCCTACCTCTGGGTTATGGGCCCAGCATACTTCCATTGCTGTACTCTGCTGCACATGTAAGTGCAAGAGATCCTGAAGCACTCAATCATCATGGGAAAGTACCAATGTGTTTCTTCGTTGGTTGATAGAAGAAACATCTTACAAAAACTCTCCAGATTATTGACTTTTTTAAGTTTTTCTAGGAAACGTTTTAGATGAATGCTTATTAGCATTTGTCAGTATGTACTTTTGCAAAGTGTCTCTGTGGCGCAATCAGTTAGTGTGTACGGCTATTAACCAAAAGGTTGGTGGTTCAATCCCACCCAGGGACGTAATTGACCTTGTTATAAGATTTTGGTGATCTTTAAGTAGACAAGTCAAATTTCATACCCTCTGTTATGGTGTAGGGTACCTGGCCTTCTCTGATGTAATCAGAGTTAGATTTGATTCAGTGATTTTATAAAAACATCTAGGAAGCACAATTTAGCAGTGGGTTGCAGAGAAAAAGAAATATGCTGGCAAAAAAATCAAATTGCGTGATTAAACAGCTCTTCATTTTCTGGCTTTATTTTTATGCTAACAAATTTGTTCTCTGAAAAGTGTCCACAAAGCCAAGTCTCTGATTAACACCTTTGTAGGGATGGTTTTTCACCTATTACTAAATTAAACTTGCTTCATTGGAAAGGCAGCAAGATGTATCGTCATTTCAATGTCTACTGAAATAATACAGGTTGACACCAGGAAAAATTAACGCCACTGCATCCTTGCTGCTTTCTCATGTGGAAGTCTGTTTAATGTGAAAACAAGGTGATATCTAATTAGCACACAGGTAAGGAATTAAGAAAATCTTTATTTAAGGGTGAAGATGTTTCTCACAAAATTGTTGACCCAATGCATCATTGAAATTCAAGCTGGAAAGATGATTTTAATATATCTCTTGTACATTTTGTATTGCTCTTCTGGTGACAATGTAGTTTGTTTTTGTCAATTACCATTTTAATAATAGGGTAAAGAAAATGAAGTGGATTTTTGAAAGAAAACAATACTGTCAATATACTATTAAAACAAATTAAAATGGTAAAAGTTATTGTACTTTAAGTAAAAATAAAAGAGCCAAAATATCAATCCCAGTTTTAGATTACTTTAATTAACAAACAAAAAAATGCATATAGCAGAGGATAGTTTCAATCTGCCTACCTCTGGGTTATGGGCCCAGCATGCTTCCATTGCTGTACTCTGCTGCACATGTAAGTGCAAGAGATCCTGAAGCACTCACTCATCATGGGAAAGTACCAATGTGTTTCTTCGTTGGTTGATGGAAGAAACATCTTACAAAAACTCTCCAGATTATTGACTTTTTAAAGTTTTTCTAGGAAACGTTTTAGATGAATGCTTATTAGCATTTGTCAGTATGTACTTTTGCAAAGTGTCTCTGTGGCGCAATCAGTTAGTGTGTACGGCTATTAACCAAAAGGTTGGTGGTTCAATCCCACCCAGGGACGTAATTGACCTTGTTATAAGATTTTGGTGATCTTTAAGTAGACAAGTCAAATTTCATACCCTCTGTTATGGTGTAGGGTACCTGGCCTTCTCTGATGTAATCAGAGTTAGATTTGATTCAGTGATTTTATAAAAACATCTAGGAAGCACAATTTAGCAGTGGGTTGCAGAGAAAAAGAAATATGCTGGCAAAAAAATCAAATTGCGTGATTAAACAGCTCTTCATTTTCTGGCTTTATTTTTATGCTAACAAATTTGTTCTCTGAAAAGTGTCCACAAAGCCAAGTCTCTGATTAACACCTTTGTAGGGATGGTTTTTCACCTATTACTAAATTAAACTTGCTTCATTGGAAAGGCAGCAAGATGTATCCTCATTTCAATGTCTACTGAAATAATACAGGTTGACACCAGGAAACATTAACGCCACTGCATCCTTGCTGCTTTCTCATGTGGAAGTCTGTTTAATGTGAAAACAAGGTGATATCTAATTAGCACACAGGTAAGGAATTAAGAAAATCTTTATTTAAGGGTGAAGATGTTTCTCACAAAATTGTTGACCCAATGCATCATTGAAATTCAAGCTGGAAAGATGATTTTAATATTTCACTTGTACATTTTGTATTGCTCTTCTGGTGACAATGTAGTTTGTTTTTGTCAATTACCATTTTAATAATAGGGTAAAGAAAATGAAGTGGATTTTTGAAAGAAAACAATACTGTCAATATACTATTAAAACAAATTAAAATGGTAAAAGTTATTGTACTTTAAGTAAAAATAAAAGAGCCAAAATATCAATCCCAGTTTTGGATTACTTTAATTAACAAAAAAAAATGCATATAGCAGAGGATAGTTTCAATCTGCCTACCTCTGGGTTATGGGCCCAGCATGCTTCCATTGCAGTACTCTGCTGCACATGTGAGTGCAAGAGATCCTGAAGCACTCACTCAACATGGGAAAGTACCAATGTGTTTCTTCGTTGGTTGATGGAAGAAACATCTTACAAAAACTCTCCAGATTATTGACTTTTTAAAGTTTTTCTAGGAAACGTTTTAGATGAATGCTTATTAGCCTTTGTCAGTACGGACTTTTGCAAAGTGTCTCTGTGGCGCAATCAGTTAGTATGTACGGCTATTAACCATAAGGTTGGTGGTTCAATCCCACCCAGGCACCTAATTTCCCTTGTTATCAGATTTTGGTGATCTTTAAGTAGACAAGTCAAAATTTCAAACCCCCTGTTACGGTGTAGGGTACCTGGCCTTCTCTGATGTAATTAGAGTTAGATTTGATTCAGTGATTTTATAAAAACAGCTAGGAAGCACAATTTAGCAGTGGGTTGCAGAGAAAAAAAATATGCTGGCAGAAAAATCCAATTGAGTGATTAAACAGCTCTTCATTTTCTGGCTTTATTTTTATGCTAACAAATTTGTTCTCTGAAAAGTGTCCACAAAGCCAAGTCTCTGATTAACACCTTTGTAAGGATGGTTTTTCACCTATTACTAAATTAAACTTGCTTCATTGGAAAGGCAGCAAGATGCATCCTCATTTCAATGTCTACTGAAATAATACAAGTTGACACCAGGAAACATTAACGCCACTGCATCCTTGCTGCTTTCTCATGTGGAAGTCTGTTTAATATGAAAACAAGGTGATATCTAATTAGCACACAGGTAAGGAATTAAGAAAATCTTTATTTAAGGGTGAAGATGTTTCTCACAAAATCGTTGCCCCAATGCATCATTGAAATTCAAGCTGGAAATATGATTTTAATATATCACTTGTACATTTTGTATTGCTCTTCTGGTGACAATGTAGTTTGTTTTGGACAATTACCATTTTAATAATAGGGTAAAGAAAATGAAGTGGATTTTTGAAAGAAAACAATACTGTCAATATACTATTAAAACAAATTAAAATGATAAAAGTTGTTGTACTTTAAGTAAAAATAAAAGAGCCAAAATATCAATCCCAGTTTTGGATTACTTTAATTAACAAAAAAAAATGCATATAGCAGAGGATAGTTTCAATCTGCCTACCTCTGGGTTATGGGCCCAGCATGCTTCCATTGCTGTACTCTGCTGCACATGTAAGTGCAAGAGATCCTGAAGCACTCACTCATCATGGGAAAGTACCAATGTGTTTCTTCGTTGGTTGATGGAAGAAACATCTTACAAAAACTCTCCAGATTATTGACTTTTTAAAGTTTTGCTAGGAAACGTTTTAGATGAATGCTTATTAGCCTTTGTCAGTATGTACATTTGCAAAGTGTCTCTGTGGCGCAATCAGTTAGTATGTACGGCTATTAACCAAAAGGTTGGTGGTTCAATCCCACCCAGGGACCTAATTGACCTTGTTATCAGATTTTGGTGATCTTTAAGTAGACAAGTCAAAATTTCAAACCCCCTGTTGTGGTGTAGGGTACCTGGCCTTCTCTGATGTAATCAGAGTTAGATTTGATTCAGTGATTTTATAAAAACAGCTAGGAAGCACAATTTAGCAGTGGGTTGCAGAGAAAAAAAATATGCTGGCAGAAAAATCCAATTGAGTGATTAAACAGCTCTTTATTTTCTGGCTTTATTTTTATGCTAACAAATTTGTTCTCTGAAAAGTGTCCACAAAGCCAAGTCTCTGATTAACACCTTTGTAAGGATGGTTTTTCACCTATTACTAATTTAAACTTGCTTCATTGGAAAGGCAGCAAGATGCATCCTTATTTCAATGTCTACTGAAATAATACAGGTTGACACCAGGAAACATTAACGCCACTGCATCCTTGCTGCTTTCTCATGTGGAAGTCTGTTTAATGTGAAAACAAGGTGATATCTAATTAGCACACAGGTAAGGAATTAAGAAAATCTTTATTTAAGGGTGAAGATGTTTCTCACAAAATCGTTGCCCCAATGCATCATTGAAATTCAAGCTGGAAAGATGATTTTAATATATCACTTGTACATTTTGTATTGCTCTTCTGGTGACAATGTAGTTTGTTTTTGTCAATTACCATTTTAATAATAGGGTAAAGAAAATTAAGTGGATTTTTGAAAGAAAGCAATACTGTCAATATACTATTAAAACAAATTAAAATGGTAAAAGTTATTGTACTTTAAGTAAAAATAAAAGAGCCAAAATATCAATCCCAGTTTTGGATTACTTTAATTAACAAACAAAACAATGCATATAGCAGAGGATAGTTTCAATCTGCCTACCTCTGGGTTATGGGCCCAGCATACTTCCATTGCTGTACTCTGCTGCACATGTAAGTGCGAGAGATCCTGAAGCACTCAATCATCATGGGAAAGTACCAATGTGTTTCTTCGTTGGTTGATAGAAGAAACATCTTACAAAAACTCTCCAGATTATTGACTTTTTTAAGTTTTTCTAGGAAACGTTTTAGATGAATGCTTATTAGCATTTGTCAGTATGTACTTTTGCAAAGTGTCTCTGTGGCGCAATCAGTTAGTGTGTACGGCTATTAACCAAAAGGTTGGTGGTTCAATCCCACCCAGGGACGTAATTGACCTTGTTATCAGATTTTGGTGATCTTTAAGTAGACAAGTCAAATTTCGTACCCTCTGTTATGGTGTAGGGTACCTGGCCTTCTCTGATGTAATCAGAGTTAGATTTGATTCAGTGATTTTATAAAAACATCTAGGAAGCACAATTTAGCAGTGGGTTGCAGAGAAAAAGAAATATGCTGGCAAAAAAATCAAATTGCGTGATTAAACAGCTCTTCATTTTCTGGCTTTATTTTTATGCTAACAAATTTGTTCTCTGAAAAGTGTCCACAAAGCCAAGTCTCTGATTAACACCTTTGTAGGGATGGTTTTTCACCTATTACTAAATTAAACTTGCTTCATTGGAAAGGCAGCAAGATGTATCGTCATTTCAATGTCTACTGAAATAATACAGGTTGACACCAGGAATCATTAACGCCACTGCATCCTTGCTGCTTTCTCATGTGGAAGTCTGTTTAATGTGAAAACAAGGTGATATCTAATTAGCACACAGGTAAGGAATTAAGAAAATCTTTATTTAAGGGTGAAGATGTTTCTCACAAAATTGTTGACCCAATGCATCATTGAAATTCAAGCTGGAAAGATGATTTTAATATATCACTTGTACATTTTGTATTGCTCTTCTGGTGACAATGTAGTTTGTTTTTGTCAATTACCATTTTAATAATAGGGTAAAGAAAATGAAGTGGATTTTTGAAAGAAAACAATACTGTCAATATACTATTAAAACAAATAAAAATGGTAAAAGTTATTGTACTTTAAGTAAAAATAAAAGAGACAAAATATCAATCCCAGTTTTGGATTACTTTAATTAACAAAAAAAATGCATATAGCAGAGGATAGTTTCAATCTGCCTACCTCTGGGTTATGGGCCCAGCATGCTTCCATTGCTGTACTCTGCTGCACATGTAAGTGCAAGAGATCCTGAAGCACTCACTCATCATGGGAAAGTACCAATGTGTTTCTTCGTTGGTTGATGGAAGAAACATCTTACAAAAACTCTCCAGATTATTGACTTTTTAAAGTTTTTCTAGGAAACGTTTTAGATGAATGCTTATTAGCCTTTGTCAGTATGGACTTTCGCAAAGTGTCTCTGTGGCGCAATCAGTTAGTATGTACGGCTATTAACCATAAGGTTGGTGGTTCAATCCCACCCAGGGACCTAATTGACCTTGTTATCAGATTTTGGTGATCTTTAAGTAGACAAGTCAAAATT
>NW_026969597.1:0-34558 GCF_028390025.1 Pseudophryne corroboree
AGTGAAGCCGGTCACAGCTAGGGGAGCTCCTAGGACTTTCTCATACGTCCTAGAGGATACTGGGGTCCACTTCAGTACCATGGGGTATAGATGGTTCCGTAGGAGCCATGGGCACTTTAAGACTTTTCAAGGGTGTGAACTGGCTCCTCCCTCTATGCCCCTCCTCCAGACCTCAGTTTAGAAAATGCCCAGGCAGACTGGATGCACTCCAGGGGAGCTCTACTGAGTTTCTCTGAAAGACATGTTAGGTTTTTTATTTTCAGGGAGGACTGCTGGCAACAGTCTCCCTGCTTCGTGGCACTTAGGGGGCAGAAGTAGGAACCAACTTCCTGAATAGTTTCATGGCTCTGCTCCTGGCTGACAGGACACCACTAGCTCCTGAAGGGTAATTAAAGCTAGCTGCGGTTCTCTGCTCACTCCCCCAGCTCGCCGCCACCCCCTTACAGAGCCAGAAGACAGGTGAGTGTAAGAAGAAAAGGATCTTCAGTCATCATGATGGCTAAAAGGTACCGCGCAGCGGGCGGGAATGCTGCGCGCCATGCTACCCATCACACTCAGGCACTGCAGGGCGTGGGGGGGTGCACTGGGCAGCATGAAAACTAGTAAAACTAGCAGATAAGGGGCATAAGTTGCTGAGGCACAGTCCTACCCCCGCCAGTATAAATAGCAAAAAGTCTGAGGAAAAACGTGCCATAACGGGGGCGGGGCTTCCTCAGTCAGCCAGCACACTGCTCCGCGTCATTTTCTCTCCTTCCAGGATGCAGATAAGAATGCTGGTCCTCCACTGCTGAACCAAGTATCAGGGTGCAAAATGGAGGGTACAGTGAAATTTGGTGCTATACATTGTGTTATCATTATAAAAGCGCTGCAGGTCTGTGGGCATTTTGTGTTTCACAGACATTTTATTGCTGGTGCTGGGTTGTGAACTGGCAATTCCTATCGGTGTCCTGACAGATTTTACTGTGGGTCTGTCCCCTATAAGTCTCGGAGTGTCTGTGGTGTGGTGTGCACGTGTGTGACATGTCTGAGGCAGGGAGCTCTTCCCCTGAGGGAACCATTATGGGGACACAGAGTTGTAATGTGGTGGCGCTGCCGGCACACCATGAGCCTGGGTGAAAGAATTACGTGATACTGTGAATCATATCAGTAAGAGATTAAATAAGTCTGAGTCTCATGCAGAAAACGAGAAAATCAGTGGAAGATGTGATTTTTAGTGGTTCTGCTTTTTCATCCGCAGGCGACCCCTCTGGGTCACATAAAAGACCATTTGCAGAAATAGTACAACTGATACCAACACGGGTTCTGATTCCTGTGTCGACACTAGTGATCCCAGGGAAATAGATCCTAAATTGTCAAAAAGCATTCAATATATTATTGTTGCTATAACGGAGGTTTTGGAAGTTACTGAAGCCCCTCCTGTACCTCAGGAGGCTTATTTTTATAAAGAAAAGAAAATGAATCTAGCCTTCCCTCCTCACGAGCTAAATACTCTCTTTGAGGGAACTTGGGCAAACCCTGAAAATAAATTTCAGATTCCCAAAAGGATTCAGGTAGCTTTTCCTTTCCCGGCAGAGGACAGGAAAAGGTGGGAGTCATCCCCTGTTTTAGACAGTGCCCTGTCACGGTTAACAAAAAAGGTGATTCTCCCTGCACCTGGGACGGCTTCACTAATGGAGCCGGCAGACTGCAAGTTGGAGACTACGTTAAAATCTGTGGCCAATGGTACACTGCTCAGGCCCACCATTGCTTGCGTGTGGGTGAGTAGGGCTATCGAAAAAAATGGTCAGATAACTTGTCATCTGAAATTGATACGATAAATAGAGACGAGATTCTCCTAAAGTTAGGTTGAAGGATATTGGTCTTTTTGGTTCAAGAGCTGCTACCATGGCAGTCTCGGCTCGGAGGGCGTTGTGGATTCGCCGTGGAATGCAAGCGCAGATTCAAAAGAAATATGGAGGCTCTCCAGTATAAAGGTGAAGCCTTGTTTGGAGATGGGCTGGATGCGTTGGTCTCTGCGGCTACCGAAGGTAAGTCGACATTCTTGCCTTATGCTCCTGCACCGGCGAAAAAGACATCACTCAGATGCAGTCCTTTTGGCCCAACAAATACAAAAAGGCCAAAGGTTCCCCCTTCTTTACAGGTAGAGTGAGAGGATGAGGAAAAAAGTCAGCAGCGTCTCCTGGATCGCAGGAGCAGGAGTCCACCCCTGCTTCTGCCAAATCTGCAGCATGATGCTGGGTCTCCCTTGCGGGAGTCCGCTCGGGTGAGAGCACGTCTGAAACTTTTCGGTCAGATCTGGGCTCAATCTGGCCTGGGCCCATGTATACAAGCTGGAGTTTCAAGACGTCCCCCTATGCCGATTTTTCAAATCGACCTTACCAGCTTCTCTTCCAGAGAAGTAGTAAAGGCTGCAATACAGAAATTAGGTTTTTAGTCAAGCCTCTTCGTAGTTCCGAAGCCGGACGACTCAGTCAGACCAATTCCAATCCTGAAATCTCTGAATCTCTACCTGAAAAGGTTCAAGTTCAAGATGGAATCTCTGAGGGCAGTGATTTCCAGTCTGGAGGAAGGAGATGTCATGGTGTCGGTAGACATAAAAGATGCCTACTTACATGTTCCCATTTATCCTCCACATCAGGTTTATCTGAGGTTCGCAGTACAGGATTGCCATTACCAGTTTCAGACATTGCTGTTCGGACTCTCCACGGCACCGAGGGTGTTCACGAAGGTGATGGCAGAGATAATAGTCCTCCTTCGACAACAAGGAGTCAATATAATTCCTTACCTGGACGAACTCCTGATAAAAGCGAGATTCAAGGAATGGTTGGTGCAGAATATTGCACTCTCCCTGTCAGTGCTCCAACAACATAGTTGGATTTTGAATTTTCCAAAGTCGCAGTTGGAACCAACGACAAGATTGTCTTTTCTAGGGAAGATACTTGACACAGAAGTTCAGCGGGTATTTCTTCCAGTTGAAAAAGATCCAGAAAACGGTCAAACGAGTTTTGAAACTGACGAGAGTGTCGATACATCAATGCATTTGGTTGTTGGGAAAGATGGTAGCGGCCTACGAGGCCATACAGTTTTCCAGATTCCATGCCAGAGTATTCCAATGGGATCTGTTAGACAAGTGATCCGGATCCCACCTACACATGCACCAGAGGATAATCCTGTCCTCCGAAGCCAGGATTTCGCTCCTGTGGTGGCTGCACTGTTCTCACCTACTAGAGGGTCGCAGGTTCGAGATTCAGGACTGTGTCCTAGTAACCACAGATGCAAGTCTCTAAGGCTGGGGTGCAGTCACAAGAGTTTCCAAGGAAAATGGTCAAGTCAGGAATCCTGTCTTCACATAAACGTTCTGGAATTGAGAGCCATTTACAACGGCCTTCTACAAGATCAGCCAGTGCAGATCCAGTCAGACAATGTAACAGCAGTCGCATACATAAACCATCAAGGCGGAACGAAAAGCAGAGCGGCAATGGCAGAGGTGACAAAGATCCTCCTCTGGGCAGAAAGACATGCAAGAGCTTTGTCGGCAATTTTCATTCCGGGAGTGGACAACTGGGAAGCAGACTCCCTCAGCAGACACGATCTCCAACCAGGGGAGTGGGGCCTTCACCAAGAAGTCTTCGCAGAGGTGACAAGTCTTTGGGGAGTCCCTCAAGTAGACATGATGGCATCTCGTCTCAACAAGAAGCTTCAGAGATATTGTTCCAGGTCGAGAGACCCTCAAGCAGTAGCAGTGGATGCACTGATGACCCAGTTGGTGTTTCGGTTGGTATATGTCTTCCCTCCACTTCCACTAATACCAAAAGTTCTCAAAATAATAAGAATAACAAGGGTTCGACTAATCCTCATTGCCCCAGACTGGCCAAGGAGGGCTTGGTATCCAGATCTTCAGCAGTTGCTCATGGATGATCCTCGGCCTCTTCCTCCTCGCGAGGACCTGCTGCAGCAGGGGCTGTGCATGTATCAAGACTTACCGTGGCTACGTTTGACGGCATGGCTGTTGAGAGCCGGGTTCCTAGCCCGAAAGGGGATTCCTACGGAAGTCATTCCCACTCTTGTTCAGGCCAGGAAAGGAGTAATGTTTAAACATTACCACCATATTTGGAGAAAATATGTGTCATGGTGTGAATCCAAGAAGGCTCCTACGGAAGAGTTTCAGTTGGGACGTTTTCTCCATTTTCTGCAGGCAGGTGTGGATATGGGCCTAAGATTGGGTTCAATCAAGGTTCAGATTTTGGCCTTGTTAGTTTTCTTACAAAAACAATTGGCCTCCCTTCCAGAAGTTCAGACGGTCGTGAAAGGGATGCTGCACATCCAACCTCCATTTGTGTCTCCGGTGGCACCTTGGGACCTTAATGTGGGGTTGCAGTTCCTTCAATCAGATTGGTTTGAACCTCTGCAGTGTTATGATTCCTGTACTCCAGACCGGAGAAGATCTTATGGCAGGGATCTGAGTACAGGAACAATATGCTGGTTGTGGGAGCTGGAGAGCCTAGTAACCCCTGGCGCCCTAACTCCGTTGTCTCGCCCGTGTTATCAGAAATCCCCTGCGAGACTATGGTTGCTTGAGCCCATGGCAGCCGCGTTCGAAGGGCGGATTATGTCTGCCCAACCCCGATGCCCCCGCAGGTCTTAATGGGAGACAAGGGGAAGTCCGAGACAGGGTGATAACAAGGGGCCCTCTGACTAAGCAACCAAGCCAGGGATTACAAGCTAACTAAACTAAATCAAAAGGTATGCGCGGACTAGCCGCCAGGGAAAAGGACAACCAAAGATCCACTGATCCGACACTCCTATCCGGCACCGCTGGACACCAGAGTGGATCTTGTGGAAGCGGAATCCTCCGCAAAGCTCCAGAACACAATATAAACAAAATAATAAACTGTAGCGGACACGCCGCAACACCAGCAACAGCGACTCACGAACACCACCAGATGTTAAAGGTGCTCGGTCAGACTCCAGGAACAGATGGTAACTTCCGAGTACAGGATCTCTGAGGACAGGAACAATCGAATGGACCGGGACTGGGAACTCTCTGTAGCAGACTCAGGCAAACAGGAAGCTATCACCGGCGTCTGTGGGAAGTCCAAAGGGAGCCTATAACTGTGGGCTCCCCAATCAGGAGCCAGACAGGGTAATTAATAGTAATGCCGTGCAGCTTGCATGCTGCACGGCCAGCACATGATGATTTAATTACAGAAGACCCAGCAACGGGGAACGCGGCCCGAACGTGGCGTCCCCGTTGCTAAGGTCCGGGCGGCTGCGTGCGCCCGGCGTCAGCGTTGCCAGGGAGCCGGCGGCTGCGTGCGCCCGGCGTCAGCGTTGCCAGGGAGCCGGTGGCTGCACGCGCCCGGCGTCCCTGGTTGCTAGGCGCCGGGCCGCACCGCTGATCGGACCCCGGCGCCTAACATGCAGGAGATAAAATTGAAGTTTCTCACTTGGAAAGTGGTAATGCTCTTGGCCTTGGCATCCGCAAGGCGGGTGTCTGAGTTGGCGGCCTTGACTCACAAGAGTCCTTACCTGATCTTCCATGAAGATTGGGCAGAGTTGAGAACTCGCCAACAATTTTTTCCGAAGGTGGTTTCGTCTTTCCATATAAACCAGCCTATTGTGGTGCCAGTGGCTACTGACACTTTCACTGTGTCAAAGTCTCTGGATGTGGTTAGCGCTTTGAAAATTTATGTCGCAAGAACAGCTAGGATACGAAAAACTGAGGCTCTGTTTGTCCTGTATGCTCCCAACATGATTGGGTGTCCTGCTTCTAAGCAGACCATTGCGCACTGGATCAGAGGGACGATTCAGCACGCTCATTCCACGGCAGGATTGCCGATACCGAAGTCGGTAAATGCCCATTCTACTAGAAAGGTGGGCTCATCCTGGGTGGCTGCCCGGGTGATCTCGGCGTTACAGCTTTGCCGAGCAGCTACTTGGTCAGGGGCAAACACGTTTGCAAAGTTTTATAAGTTTGACACCTTGGCCGATGAGGACCTCAAGTTTGGTCAATCCGTGCTGCAGGGTCATCATAGAAACATAGAATCATAGAATTTGACGGCAGATAAGAACCACTTGGCCCATCTAGTCTGCCCCTTTTTTTTTATCCTTTAGGTAATCTCAACCCTTTTTGATCATCTGCACTCTCCCACCCGTACTGGAGATTTGGTATAACCCCATGATACTGAAGTGGACCCCAGCATCCTCTAGGACGTATGAAGAAACAGGATTTTAATACCTACCGGTAAATCCTTTTCTCCTAGTCCGTAGAGGATGCTGGGCACCCAACCCAGTGCGTACTTTACCTGCAGTTGTTAGTTTTGTAGTTACACAAGTGTTGTGTTGCTGCAAAAGTGTTCATGCCCATTGGCATGTGTTGTGTTGAAAGCCATGTTGTGCGGCATGGTTGAGGTGTGAGCTGGTATGAATCTCACCATTCATTTAAAAGTAAATCCTTTCCTCGAAATGTCCGTCTCCCTGGGCACAATTCCTATACTGAGGTCTGGAGGAGGGGCATAGAGGGAGGAGCGAGTTCACACCCTTGAAAAGTCTTAAAGTGCCCATGGCTCCTGCGGAACCGTCTATACCCCATGGCACTGAAGTGGACCCCACCATCCTCTATAGACTAGGACAGGCATTCCCAACCGCGGTCCTCAAGGCACACCAACAGTGCAGGTTTTAGTGATATTCAGGCTTCAGCACGGATGGTTAGATCAAAATAACTGAGCTACTAATTAAGTCGGTATCCGGTCAGTTTATCTACCTACACTAGATCGACAATCCAAAGGTTGACACCACTTAATCGAACAACGAATGATCGACAACTACACATGATCGACAATCAAATGATCGACTGAATACCAAGATCGACATCGCACTCATTGACAGCATCACCACATGGGCAAATCCGAAAAAAGAAAAACAATAGTGCGACAAACATATGATCGACATAATTAAACATCTACGTGGCACATAATCTACAATACAAACATCGACTGACTATAAATAGATAATATGTTAGATCGACACAAACATGATCGACAAAAACTAGCATCGACGGGACAAATAATCGAAAAATAAATCATCGACATATTACCCGACAGACTACACATTAGATCAATCAATGCATATGATCGACATTCATTTTTATCGACCAAACATATGTCAGACAGTCGGACACAGACATACACCAGATAGTCAAAATTATACATCAACAAATTACCTGATCGACAAACGTAACAATCGACTGAATAAATGATCTACAACTGTTACAGCGGCATACATTAGATCCAACCACAATACATCGACACCAACATTTGTTAGATTATACTCTGCTTCGATAGTACAAATGATCGACATTCGACTACAGCTGACACTATCGTCCACCTAGCCAACCGCGCCCCTATATTCATTTCATCACCCCTCCCTCCACCGCGACCCCGCTATCCACAGCCGTCTACTACCCCTAGACGCTGCCGCCCACACCAGTCCGTCACCCGCTAATCTAGCGGAGGCGACCAGCATCCTTGCCCGTGGCACTACAGGTGCCAAAATGCCCGCCACACCTTCACCAACACTACAGTTGACTCTACCGTCCACCTAGCCAACCACGCCCCTATATTCATTTCATCATCCCTCCAACGGTCCACCGCAACCCCGCTATCCACAGCCGTCTACTAGACGCTGCCGCCCACACCAGTCCGTCACCCGCTAATCTAGCGGAGGCGACCAGCATCCTTGCCCGTGGCACTACAGGTGCCAAAATGCCCCCCCCACACCTTTACCCATAATTCTGTTATCCATGTTTCATAATAAACCTTATATTTTTTCTACATCATAAGTATAGTATTCAATGAAATTTAAAGAAAGCACTTAGGCCTCTTTATCAAACAGGTTCATATAAAGTTTGTTACTGGCGTCAAAGTGTCTGCTATAAATCATTGTCAATGAACCCCGTGACTCATTCCAAACTTAAAGTTCACAAGGTTATTTTATTTAAAGTTAACTATCACAAGGTTATTTTATTTAAATATTGAAGAAGCACAGTGATTGGCCAGAATTTTTTTTTCTAAACACTCCCATCTTAAAGTGTATAAAACCTTTAGCTAACAAACCATCAGCCACATCTATTATATTTAAGATTTGGGAAGATTTAAACATTTCAAGTGATCTACAATGGCTAATCAAACGGAATGTATCCTGGTTCCTTCTCATCGAGGAATGCTCTTAAACTTGACGGATACCTTCTCGCAAAGAATAAGCAGCATCTTGATGTAGTGTACTGGCACTGCACAGAGCGCAAGACAAGCTATTGTCCTTGTTTTGCGAAGACCACCATTGTTAATGGACAGCACATATTAAATACCCATGGAGACCATAACCATCCTCCACGACCCGAAAAAACGGTGATCAACATCGCGAAAGCATGTATTAAAGAACGGGCAAAGCAAAGTAATGATCCCCCTGCACAAATCATCCAACAGGTAACGTCTCGGATGCCATCGACAAGTGCGGCATATCTGCCAAACAGGGATGCCCTCCGTCAAATGGTCAAAAGGGCAAGGCGAGATGATTTCCCTATTGAGCCCAGTACCTTGGAGGAGATAGATGTCCCTCAAAATCTAGCCTTTCTAAATGAGGTTGAATTTCTAGTGAAGGACAGTGTTTTTCATAATGAAAGAACATTGGCCCTCATTCTGAGTTGTTCGCTCTGTATTTTTTATCGCATCGCAGCAATTTTCCGCTTAGTGCGCATGCGCAATGTCCGCACTGCGACTGCGCCAAGTAAATTTGCTAAGAAGTTAGTATTTTTACTCACGGCTTTTTCTTCGCTCTGGCGATCGTAATGTGATTGACAGGAAATGGGTGTTTCTGGGCGGAAACAGGACGTTTTATGGGCGTGTGGGAAAAAATGCTACCGTTTCCGGAAAAAACGCAGGAGTGGCCGTAGAAACGGGGGAGTGTCTGGGCGAACGCTGGGTGTGTTTGTGACGTCAAACCAGGAACGACAAGCACTGAACTGTTCGCAGATGCCGAGTAAGTCTGAAGCTACTCTGAAACTGCTAAGAAGTGTGCTAATCGCAATATTGCAAATACATCGTTCGCAATTTTAAGAAGCTAAGATTCACTCCCAGTAGGCGGCGACTTAGCGTGAGTAAATCTGCTAAAATCAGCTTGCGAGCGAACAACTCGGAATGACCACCCTTGCTCTTTACTACAGAGGAGAATGTAAAAAAGCTGCATGAGGCCTCATACTGGGTGATGGATGGAACATTCAAAACTTGTCCCACCCTATTTCGACAGATATATTCCATTCACGCTCTGGTTGGCACTGATGAGCAAACACAGTGTTTTTTGCCTCTAGTCTACGCATTGTTAAGTAGTAAGACTGAGGACTGCTATGTCCGCCTTCTGGAAGATTTGCAGGAATATGGTGGACAATTTGATTTAGAATTTGCACATATGTATATTGTTACAGACTTTGAAAACTCTGCTATCCAAGCATGCAAACGTGTTTTCCCTTCCAGCACTCACAAATGCTGTTTATTCCATTTTGGTCAAAACATTTGGCGCACATTACAATCCACAGGACTTGCCACCCAATATGGCAAAGACATGGAATTTTCTATGCTACTGAGGCATCTGCAAGCCCTTGCTTTTCTCCCATCTGGAGATATTCCTGCAGCATTTGAAGAATGAAAAGATAAAATGCCCCCTAATGCCGCACCATTAGTCACTTATTTTGAGGAGACTTACATATTAGGTCGTATTAGAACAGCACGAAGTCAGACCAGATCTCACCCACTATTTCCACTAAATATATGGTCAGTGCATGAAAATATCCTTGTAGGCGTTCCAAGAACCCAGAACAAGTTGGAAGGATGGCATAAAAGATGGAATACTATCCTAGGCGAAAAGAAATTAGGAGTTTATCGTGTTATCGAATGTTTTTACAAAGAACAGCAGGTAACAACTACACTCCTGGAAAAAAGAAATGCCAATGTCCTGAGAACCCCAACGAAGCAGGAATTAATAACCAGGGAAGAAGCAATCCTGAGATGTGTTGACCAGCTAGGAATTGTCCCGTGTATGGATTATCTCCGGGGCATAGCTTTCCATCTACGTTTAGACTGAGTTCTTCTTTCCTTCCTCGTTTCTAATAGTTATACTTCCTTACAAAATTTGCATTTCCGGTTTATTTTTTAAGGAGTTATGTTGGATTCAACAATTGTTTTTGTTAAGTTTATAATTATACAAAGTTTCCATTTAAATATTATGGAATGATGGATGGATCAATACTTATTTTCTATATTTGGTTAGTATACTTTATAATCTCAAACTTACGATGAATATAACACTTTAAAGATTAATGAAAACTAGATTCTCATCAATATATTTATATATGCTCTTTATAATATTAACACACTGTATCCTTATTTATGTATTTATGTAAATCCATATAAAATATTTTAATCCTTCACCCTGCTAACCTTATCCCCTCTCTTCACCCTGCTTGTGCCTTCACCTAGTCGCTGCTGCCTATACATCACACCCTATTCCCACACTGTCACAACTGAGGGCCTGAGCTGACGGGAGGCAGCCTCAGTTGTAGGGGCTGAGATGTACCGGAACCTGGGAGGTTGTATCAGACCCCTGGACATGTAAGTAACATGAATAATAACTGCCCGAAGGCGTGACCACGACAACTTAGATAAAAGTCAATGATGTTTATTATGACAACTCCGCATCACAGCAGCAATAAAAGAAAACGTAAAAGTCAGCAAAGAATAAATACAGTTCCTGAGTACTACAGCATGGCAGGAGCCACAGGGCACTGGTAGTGTGAGATAGTTCTTATGATCTTCTAGATGGAAAGTCCTTACCAGGCCCGGCTGTAGCAATGGAGATAACCCAGGATTGTACCAGCTGGTGTTCCAGGAAGAGCTGGGTTGCTGAAGGTAAAACAGCTGCTGTGGATACTGGCTGGAACCAGACTGTTGTTAGCACGGAGTGGATACTGGCTGGAACCAGTTAAATAATAAATGAACTTTGGGAGCGATGAAATGTGAACTGAAATGTAGAACTTGAGAGCGGAGAAATAATAATTCCGGTGGAGAGTGGTAAAGTGTAGAAAGGACACCGGCCCTTTAAGGGAAGCTGTACTCTGCTGGAAGCTGATAGTGTTGTAGCTGGAAACAGATGAATCCACAATGGATTGGAGAGTCAGGCTACACCGCAGGTGGAATGCTGGTGCGGGTCTCTATGGTGGAAGTCTTGAGACAGGAGCTGGAACCTGGAAGACAATCATAGAAGAGAGACAAACAGGAACTAGGTTTGACAACCAAAGCACTGACGTCTTCCTTGCTCAGGTACAGCTTACTTATACCTGCAACAAGGAAGGGGTTGGCTAGGCAATTATGCAAATCAACAACACAGACAGCAGATTGGTGGAAATGATCAGATGACAGAATCCAAGATGGCTGCGCCCATGCAGACACTTGGAGGGAAGTTTGGTTTGTAATCCATGTGGTCTGGGAAACAGTAATGGCGGCGCCGGCCACCGGAGACAGGAGACGCCAGGCTGATAGATGCACATTTAACCACGCGGGCACAGCGGAGGCCGCGGCTGATGAAAAGACCCCTCTGCATGTGGAAACTCAGGAACAGCGGAATCCGGTCCTGGAACGCTGAGCCCGCCTTAGGAGGCATCTGAAGGGTAAGTAATGGCGTCCAGATACCCGGATCGTGACAGCACCCCCCCCCTTTAGGAGTGGCCCCAGGACACTTCTTAGGCTTTAAAGGAAACTTTGCGTGGAAATTTCGGACCAAGGCAGGAGCATGGACGTCAGAGGCATTGGTCCAAGAGCGTTCTTCAGGACCATAGCCCTTCCAGTCAATGAGATACTGAAGTTGACCGTAACGGTGACGTGAGTCCAGGATCTTGGCCACTTCATACTCAACGCCTTGTTGAGTTTGGACTTTCGGAGTTGGTGGAAGTGAGGAATGAAACCGATTCAAGATTAGCGGTTTCAACAGGGAAACATGGAATGTCCTGGGTATTTTTAAGAAGGGAGGTAACTGGAGTCTGTAAGCAACAGGATTGATGACTTGATCAATTTTAAAAGGACCGATGTAGCGAGGTGCAAACTTCATACTGGGAACTCTTAACCTCAAATTCTTCGTGGATAACCATACCCGATCACCCACCTTGAGAGCAGGAACTGCTCGACGCTTCTTATCCGCAAACTTCTTGTACCTGAACGATGCCTTGAGCAGAGCTGATCGTACGCTCTTCCAGATATTGGCAAACTGATGCAAGGTGATATCCACTGCGGGAACAGAAGTTGCTGGAAGCGGTTGGAACTCAGGGACTTTAGGGTGGAATCCAAAGTTGGTGAAGAATGGTGTTGAGGAAGATGAAGAATGATACTGGTTGTTATGACAGAACTCGGCCCAGGGAAGTAATTGAACCCAGTCATCTTGAGAGGAGGACACATAGATGCGGAGGAAGGCCTCCAAGTCCTGATTCACCCTCTCAGTTTGACCATTGGTCTGAGGATGGTAAGCCGTGGAAAACTTTAACTTGACTTGGAGGACTTGACATAAACTTCGCCAGAATTTGGCTGTGAATTGAACTCCTCGATCTGAGATAATTTCTTCTGGAAGACCGTGGAGTCGGAAGATCTCTTGTATGAATACTTGAGCCAACTTGGAAGCTGACGGAAGACCGGTGAGAGGAATGAAGTGTGCCATCTTGGTGAACCGGTCAACTACCACCCAGATGGTATTGAACTTGTTGCACATGGGCAAATCTGTAATAAAATCCATCGACAAATGGGTCCATGGTCGACGGGGAACAGATAGTGGAACCAGTTGCCCCGCAGGCGACTGGCGGGATACTTTATGTTGAGCACACTTTGGGCAAGATGCAATAAACTCCAAAACGTCCTTTTTCAGAGTTGGCCACCAATAGGACCTAGAGATAAACTCCAGGGTTTTTTGGATACCTGTATGTCCGGCAAAACGGGAAGCATGGGCCCAATGCATGAGCTTCTTCCTTAGTGTCGGCTTCACAAAACTTTTCCCTGATGGGGGCGTAGAGTCCATCCCTACCGTGGAGAATGCCAACGGATTTATAATAGGATGCTTGTCTGAAGACTCTGACTCATTTTCTTGCTCCCATGAGCGGGAAAGGGCATCGGCCTTGCGATTCTGAGAGCCCGGACAGAACTGGAGTTTAAAGTCGAACCTGGAAAAGAAAAGTGCCCATCTGGCCTGACGAGGGTTGAGACATTGTGCGCCTTTTAGATATAGAAGGTTCTTGTGGTCTGTAAGGATGGTGATTGAATGAGAAGCTCCCTCCAACAGATATCTCCACTCCTCTAGAGCGAGCTTGATGGCTAGCAACTCCTGGTCGCCAATGGCATAGTTGCGCTCCGCTGGGGAGAACTTCCGTGAGAAGAAACTGCAAGGATGTAAATGACCATCTTTAGCCCTCTGAGATAACACCGCTCCTACTCCAACGGAGGAGGCATCCACCTCTAAGATGAAAGGAGAGTCGATGTCAGGCTGTTTCAGGACAGGTGCAGAGATGAACCTCTGTTTTAAAAGATGAAAAGCTTGCATGGCTTCTTCAGACCACTTGGACGGGTTAGCACCCTTCTTGGTGAAAGCAGTAATAGGCGCCACAATGGTGGAAAAGTCTCGTATAAACTTTCGGTAATAATTGGCGAACCCTAAGAACCTCTGGACCCCTTTGAGGGTTAAGGGTACCGGCCAATTCTGGATTGCTTGTAGTTTCTCAGGATCCATCTCTAGTCCGGAACCGGACACAATGTACCCTAGAAACGGAATGGACTTGACTTCAAAGACGCATTTCTCTAATTTGCAGTAGAGATGATTGACACGGAGACGGGACAGAACCTCCTTTACCCAGAAACGATGTTCCTCTAAATCGTTGGCAAAAATGAGGATATCATCTAGATAGACCACGACATGACGGTATAGAATGTCTCTGAAGATCTCATTGACGAAATGCTGGAAGACAGCTGGAGCATTGCTCAATCCGAAGGGCATGACGAGGTACTCATAATGTCCGTCACGGGTGTTAAATGCGGTCTTCCACTCGTCACCCTCACGGATCCGGATGAGATTGTATGCACCTCTCAGGTCCAGCTTTGTAAAGATGGTAGCTCCGCTAACTCTGTCAAAGAGCTCAGTAATCAGGGGTAAAGGATAGCGGTTCTTGATGGTAATGTCGTTCAAACCTCTGTAGTCGATGCACGGCCGCAGACCACCATCTTTCTTCTTTACAAAAAAGAAACCTGCGCCGGCTGGAGAAGAAGAAGGTCGAATGAACCCCTTTGCTAGGTTCTCTTTAATGTATTCCTCCATAGAATGTGTCTCGGGGAGAGACAACGGATAAGTTCGGCCTCGAGGTGGAACCTTCCCTGGAACGAGATCAATCGGGCAGTCCCATTCTCTATGAGGAGGAAGGATATCAGCAGAAGCTTTACTGAACACATCCGTGAAATCTTGATATGGAGGAGGTGGAACATCAGACGACCTGGGGGAGGAAGAACAGACAGGCAACACTTTAAACAAACATGTCTTAGTACAGGAGGAACCCCATGCCAGGATTTGCGTAGTCGTCCAATCAATTGTAGGATTGTGAAGACGGAGCCATGGAAGGCCCAGGACCACAGGATGTGTGGCTCTTGGAATCACTAAAAATGAAATAAGTTCGGAATGAAGAACTCCCACTCTCAGACGAACTGGTAGAGTCCTTAGAGAAATAACTGTATCAAAAATTTTACTGCCATCCACAGCAGTTAAGGAAAAGGACGAAGGAAGTCTCTCGGTGGGTAGGGACCACCGTTTAACATAGGCTTCAGTAATAAAGTTCCCAGCTGCTCCGGAATCCAGGAGGGCAATGACGTTCTGATAACGTTGAGCAACTTGAAGCGAGACTGGGAGGTTACAATCTTGAGGAGATGGAGAGGAGATCATTACTCCTAGCCGGCCCTCTCCTTGGCGAGCTAGGATTTGGAGTTTCCCGGACATTTGGGACAGGCATTAATGGTGTGAGACGGAGCTGCACAATACAGACAGAGAAACTCGGAGAGACGTCTTCGGCGCTCAGCAGGAGTTAAACGGGAACGGCCAATTTGCATGGGTTCATCTGTAGTTGGTGACAGTTGGCGAGGAGGAGGAGTAGAAGATTTTGGAGCAGATGATCTTCCACGCTCAGTTGCTCTCTCTCTGAAACGTAAGTCAACTTTCGTACAAAGTGAGATTAGCTCATCTAACTTGGAGGGTAAGTCTCTGGTAGCTAACTCATCTTTAATACGCTCGGATAAACCATGCCAGAATGCAGCATACAGGGCCTCGTCGTTCCATGCCAGTTCGGATGCCAGGATCTGGAACTGTATAAGATATTGTCCTACAGTACGTGATTCCTGGCGTAAACGGAGAATCTCAGACGAAGCTGAAGTTACCCGGCCTGGCTCGTCGAAGATGCGCCTGAATGTTGACACAAATGCAGTGTAAGAAGATAGCAGGGTGTCGGACCTCTCCCATAACGGTGATGCCCAATCAAGGGCTGAGCCACTGAGAAGAGAAATAATGTAGGCAATTTTTGTACGGTCACTGGGAAAATTGCCAGGTTGTAGCTCAAACTGAATCTCACACTGGTTGAGAAATCCCCTGCAGAATCTTGGAGATCCGTCAAATTTTGCTGGCGTTGGAAGATGAAGACGTGGAGCAGAAATGGGTAAGGTGGGTGGGGTTATAGCTGGAGTCACTGTGGTTGACGCACCAGACGCGCCTGATCCACGGAGAGTTGTCTGAATCCCATCCAGCCGAGTAGAGAGATCCTGGAGACAGCGGATGATGTGGCCCTGTGCAGCCTCCTGATGTTCTAGTCGGGCTGCCAGTTCTTGCATCGGCCTGGCCGCTTGATCCTGGTCTCCGGCTGGATTCATTAGGTCAGTGCTTACTGTCACAACTGAGGGCCTGAGCTGACGGGAGGCAGCCTCAGTTGTAGGGGCTGAGATGTACCGGAACCTGGGAGGTTGTATCAGACCCCTGGACATGTAAGTAACATGAATAATAACTGCCCGAAGGCGTGACCACGACAACTTAGATAAAAGTCAATGATGTTTATTATGACAACTCCGCATCACAGCAGCAATAAAAGAAAACGTAAAAGTCAGCAAAGAATAAATACAGTTCCTGAGTACTACAGCATGGCAGGAGCCACAGGGCACTGGTAGTGTGAGATAGTTCTTATGATCTTCTAGATGGAAAGTCCTTACCAGGCCCGGCTGTAGCAATGGAGATAACCCAGGATTGTACCAGCTGGTGTTCCAGGAAGAGCTGGGTTGCTGAAGGTAAAACAGCTGCTGTGGATACTGGCTGGAACCAGACTGTTGTTAGCACGGAGTGGATACTGGCTGGAACCAGTTAAATAATAAATGAACTTTGGGAGCGATGAAATGTGAACTGAAATGTAGAACTTGAGAGCGGAGAAATAATAATTCCGGTGGAGAGTGGTAAAGTGTAGAAAGGACACCGGCCCTTTAAGGGAAGCTGTACTCTGCTGGAAGCTGATAGTGTTGTAGCTGGAAACAGATGAATCCACAATGGATTGGAGAGTCAGGCTACACCGCAGGTGGAATGCTGGTGCGGGTCTCTATGGTGGAAGTCTTGAGACAGGAGCTGGAACCTGGAAGACAATCATAGAAGAGAGACAAACAGGAACTAGGTTTGACAACCAAAGCACTGACGTCTTCCTTGCTCAGGTACAGCTTACTTATACCTGCAGCAAGGAAGGGGTTGGCTAGGCAATTATGCAAATCAACAACACAGACAGCAGATTGGTGGAAATGATCAGATGACAGAATCCAAGATGGCTGCGCCCATGCAGACACTTGGAGGGAAGTTTGGTTTGTAATCCATGTGGTCTGGGAAACAGTAATGGCGGCGCCGGCCACCGGAGACAGGAGACGCCAGGCTGATAGATGCACATTTAACCACGCGGGCACAGCGGAGGCCGCGGCTGATGAAAAGACCCCTCTGCATGTGGAAACTCAGGAACAGCGGAATCCGGTCCTGGAACGCTGAGCCCGCCTTAGGAGGCATCTGAAGGGTAAGTAATGGCGTCCAGATACCCGGATCGTGACACACGGCGGTCGAGAATGACTGATTAGCTAGGTGGGTGGACTACAGAAATTACAAGTTTGTAACCCAGAACTGCGCTCACAGGTTAAGATGACAGCCCGTGTTCCCAAGAAAAGCCTTCACCAAGACTTTACCTATACACCAATCCAATAATTGAGAACTCGTGCCGCTACCCTAACTGTAAACACAAAAATAGAGGTGGTCTATATTTTACCACAAGCTCCAGGTGAAGTTCACTTACATAAGCATTGGATTCTAAAACAAAAAACAAAAAATATACAATAGTGTAATATGTAGCAGCAAGATTCCAAATGTATATTCTTACTGGTCCCACTCACATGTAGAAACTTTTAGAAAGGCATATCATCCACTTTAAGGGGTATGTCCAGAAGTCATCAGCAGGATTCTGGGTGACGTTAGTCTGTATATGTCATCCATAAAGGAATTCCCAATATGATACAAAAAACTTTAAAAAAGCCAATATGGTGCAATATTGTTTGATAAAATAAAAAGATTTAATAACAAGTATTACACTCACAATTTATAAAATTCAAAAAGGCATATATCACCAATCATATGGTACATTCAAACGATATCCTCCCACAGCGCTGATCAAAAATCCCTCTACATCCAGGAAGGGGTCGATGGTCAGACAGTGACAGCCAGGGAATATCAGATGTTGTTTTGCTTAAACGCGTTTTCGGTCATAGGACCTTCCTCAGAAGCATAAAACTCTGGAGTGAATAAACACCCTTTTATACCCTCTTAATTGGGGTGATTACAAACACCTTACTTTTAATTCTAAACATCTGTGTAATTGGAAATCATTTCACTTCCCTCCATGATATTCGTCACCAGGAAGTGACGTTTTTGCGTTCCACCGGTCTATCATTATAACTTATTTATTTAACTACAATACAATATCCACGGAACTATAGTGCAGAGGGTCCAACCCTCTTAACAGGGGGTCTTTCCTGCACTTAGTTTGGATGTTTTTTAGTCTTCCAGACCAAAAGACGTGTGACCGGAAGTGACGCGTATGCGTTCCACCGGTCACACGTCACACCACTGCTCTTTTCCAAAACATGAAGGACGTAACCGGAAATGACGCCTTTGCGTTTCACCGGTTCATATTCCTTCTCGATTGGGTTCCCCATTAAAGATAGTAAAGCCGGAAATAACGTCTATGCGTTCCACCGGTCATATATTTTTCCTCAACTTCTCTCCAAACAGAAAGGACATAACCGGAAGTCGCGCCTCTGCGTCCCACCGGTGCATATTCCTCCTCCATTACATTCCCCATATCATGTATTATAGATAGTATAACCTCCATTATTAATACCAACCAAAACAATGAACAGATTTCATAATAAAATATATACAATGTGAAAATTCCATTCATATATAGATGTCACATAAATCTATTTCCGCACGTCATCCGTGTTTTCCATGTTTTCCTGTTTGCGTTTCACTTGTAAAAAGAGGGTTCTCCATCCATTTTCACCAGATCAGGGATGCAGTCATTTAACATTTATAGTTCCCATAGGGTCATAAGTGAGTCCAAAGATTCATATAAAACAGAGATAAAAAAGTATGTAAGGCACCTTAATATATAATTACAAAGGAGGTTAGTATTTATTAGGACTGTAGGAACCACTTTAATTCAAAATCTCCGTTTAGTCCTAAAGGTGACAAGGTTCCTAACTTGTAGATCCAGCGCATTTCGGACTTGGCCAACCTGATCTCAATATCTTTACTGCGCCAAGTAGGCCCCACAAGCTGTATTCCCCAAAAGGACTTTATCCCATTGGTACTGCAATTATGGGCGAGTTTGAAATGTGCAGATAAACAATGCGTTTCAAGTCCCCTCTTAATGTTATATAGGTGTTCAGACATCCTGATTTTTAGACATCTGGTTGTTTTTCCTATATATATTAAACCGCAACTACATTCTATAGCGTAAATCACATTTTTCGAATTGCACGTTATGAATTCTCTAATTGTATATCTAGTTCCTTTTACTGTGAATTCCTTCATCTTATTAGTTCCCTTAGTAGCTCTGCACATGTTACACATGGCACACCTATGGAAACCCTGAGATCTAATACTACTCCTTATTGGTGCTTCTATAGAGCTATGTACCAGTTTATCCTTTAGGGATTTTGACTTCCTATATATATAGTTTGGTGTGTACCTTATTGTCCTTTATATATATACATAAATCTAAATATGAAATTTCTACTGGACTTTTATTGGCTGTAAGATGAATGTTGAATTCATTAATGTTTAGGGAATTTAAAAAAAGCTGGAGATCTTCCATACTTTTGTCCCATATGAATAGTACGTCATCGATAAATCTGCGCCAGAGCACCAGGCCCGCCCCCAGAACGCCATCCTGCCATACTTTTTGATCTTCCCAGTAGGCCATAAATAGATTGGCGTAACTGGGAGCGAACCTGGTGCCCATCGCAGTCCCAATGCGCTGCAGATAATAGGTGCCGTTAAACACAAAATAATTATTGGTCAAAATAAATCGAATGCTTTCAATTAAAAAACTTTTTAAGTCATTGGAGTAATCTGACTGTTCCAAAAAATATTTGACTGCTTCTATTCCCTTCTCTTCTTGGATTATAGTATACAGACTTGTAACATCTGCACTTACTAATATAAATTTCTCATTTCAATTTATATTGTCTAACAGCTGCAGTACATCACCCGTATCTTTAAGATAGGATTTGGTCTGTTTGACCAGAGGCTGTAGATAATGGTCTACTATGGATGAAAGAGTTGATGTAATACTATTACTACCTGATATAATAGGTCTGCCTGGGCGGTGGGCAGGGTCCTTGTGGACTTTTGGGAGGGTGTATATGGTCGGTACTGATGGATGCTTTATGTTAATATATTCATACTGAGATTTTGTAATCACATTTTTTGCTAAAGCATCATCTGTTAGTGCTACCAATGATTTTGCAATCCGAGCACTTGGATCGCTTTTCAGCTTTCCATATGTACCACCGTCATTTAGTTGCCGATAAATTTCGGCAATATAGTCCTCCTTGTCCACAAGAACCACTGATCCACCCTTATCAGCCGGTTTGATGATTATTTGATCATCCTCCTTCAGGCTTTTTAATGCCTGCCATTCTTTTATTGTTAGATTACATTTTTTGTTTTTACTTCTCAATACTTTTTCAACGTCATCCATTACTAATTTGTTAAAACATTCAAGGAAACTTCCTTTCATGTGGGCTGGGTAAAAGGATGATTTAAGCTTAAACTGTGACCCTGATTGAGCTGGGGCATCTTCGACAGCAGTATTATCTTTATTAACGAAGAATTTTTTTACAGTGAGTTTTTGATATATTTTTGCATATCAATATAAAAATCAAACGAGTCAACTTGACTCGTGGGGGCAAATTTTAATCCTCTCCTGAGTACCTTTTCTTCATCAATAGTTAATATCCTCTTACTTAGATTGAATATTTTTACATTGGTACTAACAGTCTTTATATTTTCCTCCACTGGTTGCGCTACAACAGTATTTTTGGTTTTTGGTTTAGCTCTCCCTCCTCTTTTACCTCTCCTATTTTTTCTTTTGGGTTTTGTGTTTAATGGTATCTCAGTCTTCCTGATTGTCTCCACCCTAAAAAAGGAGATCTATCAAATCTTTCTCGATCAAACACCCTATCATTGGTATATCTGTTTGACTCTGGGGGAAATTCATCCCCTTGATTCATTCTTCGTCTTGAGAGATCTCTTCTCTCATTTTGGTTATCATTTCTCCAATTTTGACGCTGTCTGGTATAGGATATGTGACTTCGTTGTCCTTGTCTCTCACTATTATGCCATCTATGATTTATACGGGGTCTTTCATGATACCTGAATTCGTCTTTATCAGGTCTATGTGCCCTATGATCTATATTGTTTTTTCTAATGGCCTGATCTTGGATAGGATCGGTCAATTTGCTTTTGGCATTTTTACCTATTAAAGATTTATTGACAAGGTCGTCTGTATCTCTCTGATATTTTTTTCTTTTCTTCTCTCTTAGGTCTCTAGTTTCTTTGTTTAATTTCCTTACAATTTCTATTTCCGCCTCTCTGTAGTCATCAAGATTTTTAATGGGCTCTACTAGAGTCTGTAAATTGGTAATTTCTTCATTTAGTGACTGTTGGACTTTTTTTCTTTCTTTTAAGATCAAATCAATCAGGTGATGAGAGCACTGATCTAAGATCATGTCCCATTCTTTCTTAAACTCTTCTGATGACTGAAAGGAGGGGGTTTTTTCTATTCTCAGACCTCTAGGTATTAAATTATCAGCCTGGTATCTTTCCAGGGTATTGATCTCCCACCACATTCTATTTTCCCTCAGGACTGCATTATTTATGCAGCACTGAGGAAAGGTCTTCATCTCCCATATTGATTTCATTGGAAGATTTGGAAAATAGAGTGTCAAATAATTCCCTTCTACTTTCTCTAAATGACAACATTGTGGTCGCAGTTCTAAGTTTGGGGTGAAAGAAATAGATATAGAAATTACAAGTTTGTAACCCAGAACTGCGCTCACAGGTTAAGATGACAGCCCGTGTTCCCAAGAAAAGCCTTCACCAAGACTTTACCTATACACCAATCCAATAATTGAGAACTCGTGCCGTTACCCTAACTGTAAACACAAAAATAGAGGTGGTCTATATTTTACCACAAGCTCCAGGTGAAGTTCACTTACATAAGCATTGGATTCTAAAACAAAAAACAAAAAATATACAATAGTGTAATATGTAGCAGCAAGATTCCAAATGTATATTCTTACTGGTCCCACTCACATGTAGAAACTTTTAGAAAGGCATATCATCCACTTTAAGGGGTATGTCCAGAAGTCATCAGCAGGATTCTGGGTGACGTTAGTCTGTATATGTCATCCATAAAGGAATTCCCAATATGATACAAAAAACTTTAAAAAAGCCAATATGGTGCAATATTGTTTGATAAAATAAAAAGATTTAATAACAAGTATTACACTCACAATTTATAAAATTCAAAAAGGCATATATCACCAATCATATGGTACATTCAAACGATATCCTCCCACAGCGCTGATCAAAAATCCCTCTACATCCAGGAAGGGGTCGATGGTCAGACAGTGACAGCCAGGGAATATCAGATGTTGTTTTGCTTAAACGCGTTTTCGGTCATAGGACCTTCCTCAGAAGCATAAAACTCTGGAGTGAATAAACACCCTTTTATACCCTCTTAATTGGGGTGATTACAAACACCTTACTTTTAATTCTAAACATCTGTGTAATTGGAAATCATTTCACTTCCCTCCATGATATTCGTCACCAGGAAGTGACGTTTTTGCGTTCCACCGGTCTATCATTATAACTTATTTATTTAACTACAATACAATATCCACGGAACTATAGTGCAGAGGGTCCAACCCTCGTAACAGGGGGTCTTTCCTGCACTTAGTTTGGATGTTTTTTAGTCTTCCAGACCAAAAGACGTGTGACCGGAAGTGACGCGTATGCGTTCCACCGGTCACACGTCACACCACTGCTCTTTTCCAAAACATGAAGGACGTAACCGGAAATGACGCCTTTGCGTTTCACCGGTTCATATTCCTTCTCGATTGGGTTCCCCATTAAAGATAGTAAAGCCGGAAATAACGTCTATGCGTTCCACCGGTCATATATTTTTCCTCAACTTCTCTCCAAACAGAAAGGACATAACCGGAAGTCGCGCCTCTGCGTCCCACCAGTGCATATTCCTCCTCCATTACATTCCCCATATCATGTATTATAGATAGTATAACCTCCATTATTAATACCAACCAAAACAATGAACAGATTTCATAATAAAATATATACAATGTGAAAATTCCATTCATATATAGATGTCACATAAATCTATTTCCGCACGTCATCCGTGTTTTCCATGTTTTCCTGTTTGCGTTTCACTTGTAAAAAGAGGGTTCTCCATCCATTTTCACCAGATCAGGGATGCAGTCATTTAACATTTATAGTTCCCATAAAAAAATGTAATCTAACAATAAAAGAATGGCAGGCATTAAAAAGCCTGAAGGAGGATGATCAAATAATCATCAAACCGGCTGATAAGGGTGGAGCAGTGGTTATTGTGGACAAGGAGGACTATATGGCCGAAATTTATCAGCAACTAAATGACGGTGGTACATATGGAAAGCTGAAAAGCGATCCAAGTGCTCGGATTGCAAAATCATTGGTAGCACTAACAGATGATGCTTTAGCAAAAAATGTGATTACAAAATCTCAGTATGAATATATTAACATAAAGCATCCATCAGTACCGACCATATACACCCTCCCAAAAGTCCACAAGGACCCTGCCCACCCCCCAGGCAGACCTATTATATCAGGCAGTAATAGTATTACATCAAATCTTTCATCCATAGTAGACCATTATCTACAGCCTCTGGTCAAACAGACCAAATCCTATCTTAAAGATACGGGTGATGTACTGCAGCTGTTAGACAATATAAATTGGAATGAGAAATTTATATTAGTAAGTGCAGATGTTACAAGTCTGTATACTATAATCCAAGAAGAGAAGGGAATAGAAGCAGTCAAATATTTTTTGGAACAGTCAGATTACTCCAATGACTTAAAAAGTTTTTTAATTGAAAGCATTCGATTTATTTTGACCAATAATTATTTTGTGTTTAACGGCACCTATTATCTGCAGCGCATTGGGACTGCGATGGGCACCAGGTTCGCTCCCAGTTACGCCAATCTATTTATGGCCTACTGGGAAGATCAAAAAGTATGGCAGGATGGCGTTCTGGGGGCGGGCCTGGTGCTCTGGCGCAGATTTATCGATGACGTACTATTCATATGGGACAAAAGTATGGAAGATCTCCAGCTTTTTTTAAATTCCCTAAACATTAATGAATTCAACATTCATCTTACAGCCAATAAAAGTCCAGTAGAAATTTCATATTTAGATTTATGTATATATATAAAGGACAATAAGGTACACACCAAACTATACCGTAAAACTACAGACTCAAATAATTTTATCGAAAAGGGAAGCCAACATCATGAAAATTGGCTAAATAGCATTCCCTATAGTCAATATATGAGGGTAAAACGAAATTGTACGGAAACAGAAGTTTATGAAACTCAAATAGCAGAAATGACTGATCGCTTCCTTGAAAAGGGATATAAAACAGAACAATTAAAAGAAGCCTATTTGAAAGTCCAAACATTCGATAGAAAAGAGATGATTTTTAATACCAATAAAAAAGATGAAAATAATGAATATCAGTGGTCCTTCATATCAGACTTTAATTCCCAACATAAACAAATTGAAGGAATATTCAGGAGACATTGGAAAGTTCTTAAGAAAGATAATATCATTGGGTCTCTTTTACCTGATAGACCTCGATTTATATATAGGAAGTCAAAATCCCTAAAGGATAAACTGGTACATAGCTCTATAGAAGCACCAATAAGGAGTAGTATTAGATCTCAGGGTTTCCATAGGTGTGCCATGTGTAACATGTGCAGAGCTACTAAGGGAACTAATAAGATGAAGGAATTCACAGTAAAAGGAACTAGATATACAATTAGAGAATTCATAATGTGCAATTCGAAAAATGTGATTTACGCTATAGAATGTAGTTGCGGTTTAATATATATAGGAAAAACAACCAGATGTCTAAAAATCAGGATGTCTGAACACCTATATAACATTAAGAGGGGACTTGAAACGCATTGTTTATCTGCACATTTCAAACTCGCCCATAATTGCAGTACCAATGGGATAAAGTCCTTTTGGGGAATACAGCTTGTGGGGCCTACTTGGCGCAGTAAAGATATTGAGATCAGGTTGGCCAAGTCCGAAATGCGCTGGATCTACAAGTTAGGAACCTTGTCACCTTTAGGACTAAACGGAGATTTTGAATTAAAGTGGTTCCTACAGTCCTAATAAATACTAACCTCCTTTGTAATTATATATTAAGGTGCCTTACATACTTTTTTATCTCTGTTTTATATGAATCTTTGGACTCACTTATGACCCTATGGGAACTATAAATGTTAAATGACTGCATCCCTGATCTGGTGAAAATGGATGGAGAACCCTCTTTTTACAAGTGAAACGCAAACAGGAAAACATGGAAAACACGGATGACGTGCGGAAATAGATTTATGTGACATCTATATATGAATGGAATTTTCACATTGTATATATTTTATTATGAAATCTGTTCATTGTTTTGGTTGGTATTAATAATGGAGGTTATACTATCTATAATACATGATATGGGGAATGTAATGGAGGAGGAATATGCACTGGTGGGACGCAGAGGCGCGACTTCCGGTTATGTCCTTTCTGTTTGGAGAGAAGTTGAGGAAAAATATATGACCGGTGGAACGCATAGACGTTATTTCCGGCTTTACTATCTTTAATGGGGAACCCAATCGAGAAGGAATATGAACCGGTGAAACGCAAAGGCGTCATTTCCGGTTACGTCCTTCATGTTTTGGAAAAGAGCAGTGGTGTGACGTGTGACCGGTGGAACGCATACGCGTCACTTCCGGTCACACGTCTTTTGGTCTGGAAGACTAAAAAACATCCAAACTAAGTGCAGGAAAGACCCCCTGTTACGAGGGTTGGACCCTCTGCACTATAGTTCCGTGGATATTGTATTGTAGTTAAATAAATAAGTTATAATGATAGACCGGTGGAACGCAAAAACGTCACTTCCTGGTGACGAATATCATGGAGGGAAGTGAAATGATTTCCAATTACACAGATGTTTAGAATTAAAAGTAAGGTGTTTGTAATCACCCCAATTAAGAGGGTATAAAAGGGTGTTTATTCACTCCAGAGTTTTATGCTTCTGAGGAAGGTCCTATGACCGAAAACGCGTTTAAGCAAAACAACATCTGATATTCCCTGGCTGTCACTGTCTGACCATCGACCCCTTCCTGGATGTAGAGGGATTTTTGATCAGCGCTGTGGGAGGATATCGTTTGAATGTACCATATGATTGGTGATATATGCCTTTTTGAATTTTATAAATTGTGAGTGTAATACTTGTTATTAAATCTTTTTATTTTATCAAACAATATTGCACCATATTGGCTTTTTTAAAGTTTTTTGTATCATATTGGGAATTCCTTTATGGATGACATATACAGACTAACGTCACCCAGAATCCTGCTGATGACTTCTGGACATACCCCTTAAAGTGGATGATATGCCTTTCTAAAAGTTTCTACATGTGAGTGGGACCAGTAAGAATATACATTTGGAATCTTGCTGCTACATATTACACTATTGTATATTTTTTGTTTTTTGTTTTAGAATCCAATGCTTATGTAAGTGAACTTCACCTGGAGCTTGTGGTAAAATATAGACCACCTCTATTTTTGTGTTTACAGTTAGGGTAACGGCACGAGTTCTCAATTATTGGATTGGTGTATAGGTAAAGTCTTGGTGAAGGCTTTTCTTGGGAACACGGGCTGTCATCTTAACCTGTGAGCGCAGTTCTGGGTTACAAACTTGTAATTTCTATATCTATTTCTTTCACCCCAAACTTAGAACTGCGACCACAATGTTGTCATTTAGAGAAAGTAGAAGGGAATTATTTGACACTCTATTTTCCAAATCTTCCAATGAAATCAATATGGGAGATGAAGACCTTTCCTCAGTGCTGCATAAATTGGATAATGCAGTCCTGAGGGAAAATAGAATGTGGTGGGAGATCAATACCCTGGAAAGATACCAGGCTGATAATTTAATACCTAGAGGTCTGAGAATAGAAAAAACCCCCTCCTTTCAGTCATCAGAAGAGTTTAAGAAAGAATGGGACATGATCTTAGATCAGTGCTCTCATCACCTGATTGATTTGATCTTAAAAGAAAGAAAAAAAGTCCAACAGTCACTAAATGAAGAAATTACCAATTTACAGACTCTAGTAGAGCCCATTAAAAATCTTGATGACTACAGAGAGGCGGAAATAGAAATTGTAAGGAAATTAAACAAAGAAACTAGAGACCTAAGAGAGAAGAAAAGAAAAAAATATCAGAGAGATACAGACGACCTTGTCAATAAATCTTTAATAGGTAAAAATGCCAAAAGCAAATTGACCGATCCTATCCAAGATCAGGCCATTAGAAAAAACAATATAGATCATAGGGCACATAGACCTGATAAAGACGAATTCAGGTATCATGAAAGACCCCGTATAAATCATAGATGGCATAATAGTGAGAGACAAGGACAACGAAGTCACATATCCTATACCAGACAGCGTCAAAATTGGAGAAATGATAACCAAAATGAGAGAAGAGATCTCTCAAGACGAAGAATGAATCAAGGGGATGAATTTCCCCCAGAGTCAAACAGATATACCAATGATAGGGTGTTTGATCGAGAAAGATTTGATAGATCTCCTTTTTTAGGGTGGAGACAATCAGGAAGACTGAGATACCATTAAACACAAAACCCAAAAGAAAAAATAGGAGAGGTAAAAGAGGAGGGAGAGCTAAACCAAAAACCAAAAATACTGTTGTAGCGCAACCAGTGGAGGAAAATATAAAGACTGTTAGTACCAATGTAAAAATATTCAATCTAAGTAAGAGGATATTAACTATTGATGAAGAAAAGGTACTCAGGAGAGGATTAAAATTTGCCCCCACGAGTCAAGTTGACTCGTTTGATTTTTATATTGATATGCAAAAATATATCAAAAACTCACTGAAAAAAATTCTTCGTTAATAAAGATAATACTGCTGTCGAAGATGCCCCAGCTCAATCAGGGTCACAGTTTAAGCTTAAATCATCCTTTTACCCAGCCCACATGAAAGGAAGTTTCCTTGAATGTTTTAACAAATTAGTAATGGATGACGTTGAAAAAGTATTGAGAAGTAAAAACAAAAAATGTAATCTAACAATAAAAGAATGGCAGGCATTAAAAAGCCTGAAGGAGGATGATCAAATAATCATCAAACCGGCTGATAAGGGTGGAGCAGTGGTTCTTGTGGACAAGGAGGACTATATTGCCGAAATTTATCGGCAACTAAATGACGGTGGTACATATGGAAAGCTGAAAAGCGATCCAAGTGCTCGGATTGCAAAATCATTGGTAGCACTAACAGATGATGCTTTAGCAAAAAATGTGATTACAAAATCTCAGTATGAATATATTAACATAAAGCATCCATCAGTACCGACCATATACACCCTCCCAAAAGTCCACAAGGACCCTGCCCACCGCCCAGGCAGACCTATTATATCAGGTAGTAATAGTATTACATCAACTCTTTCATCCATAGTAGACCATTATCTACAGCCTCTGGTCAAACAGACCAAATCCTATCTTAAAGATACGGGTGATGTACTGCAGCTGTTAGACAATATAAATTGGAATGAGAAATTTATATTAGTAAGTGCAGATGTTACAAGTCTGTATACTATAATCCAAGAAGAGAAGGGAATAGAAGCAGTCAAATATTTTTTGGAACAGTCAGATTACTCCAATGACTTAAAAAGTTTTTTAATTGAAAGCATTCGATTTATTTTGACCAATAATTATTTTGTGTTTAACGGCACCTATTATCTGCAGCGCATTGGGACTGCGATGGGCACCAGGTTCGCTCCCAGTTACGCCAATCTATTTATGGCCTACTGGGAAGATCAAAAAGTATGGCAGGATGGCGTTCTGGGGGCGGGCCTGGTGCTCTGGCGCAGATTTATCGATGACGTACTATTCATATGGGTGAAAAGTATGGAAGATCTCCAGCTTTTTTTAAATTCCCTAAACATTAATGAATTCAACATTCATCTTACAGCCAATAAAAGTCCAGTAGAAATTTCATATTTAGATTTATGTATATATATATAAAGGACAATAAGGTACACACCAAACTATACCGTAAAACTACAGACTCAAATAATTTTATCGAAAAGGGAAGCCAACATCATGAAAATTGGCTAAATAGCATTCCCTATAGTCAATATATGAGGGTAAAACGAAATTGTACGGAAACAGAAGTTTATGAAACTCAAATAGCAGAAATGACTGATCGCTTCCTTGAAAAGGGATATAAAACAGAACAATTAAAAGAAGCCTATTTGAAAGTCCAAACATTCGATAGAAAAGAGATGATTTTTAATACCAATAAAAAAGATGAAAATAATGAATATCAGTGGTCCTTCATATCAGACTTTAATTCCCAACATAAACAAATTGAAGGAATATTCAGGAGACATTGGAAAGTTCTTAAGAAAGATAATATCATTGGGTCTCTTTTACCTGATAGACCTCGATTTATATATAGGAAGTCAAAATCCCTAAAGGATAAACTGGTACATAGCTCTATAGAAGCACCAATAAGGAGTAGTATTAGATCTCAGGGTTTCCATAGGTGTGCCATGTGTAACATGTGCAGAGCTACTAAGGGAACTAATAAGATGAAGGAATTCACAGTAAAAGGAACTAGATATACAATTAGAGAATTCATAACGTGCAATTCGAAAAATGTGATTTACGCTATAGAATGTAGTTGCGGTTTAATATATATAGGAAAAACAACCAGATGTCTAAAAATCAGGATGTCTGAACACCTATATAACATTAAGAGGGGACTTGAAACGCATTGTTTATCTGCACATTTCAAACTCGCCCATAATTGCAGTACCAATGGGATAAAGTCCTTTTGGGGAATACAGCTTGTGGGGCCTACTTGGCGCAGTAAAGATATTGAGATCAGGTTGGCCAAGTCCGAAATGCGCTGGATCTACAAGTTAGGAACCTTGTCACCTTTAGGACTAAACGGAGATTTTGAATTAAAGTGGTTCCTACAGTCCTAATAAATACTAACCTCCTTTGTAATTATATATTAAGGTGCCTTACATACTTTTTTATCTCTGTTTTATATGAATCTTTGGACTCACTTATGACCCTATGGGAACTATAAATGTTAAATGACTGCATCCCTGATCTGGTGAAAATGGATGGAGAACCCTCTTTTTACAAGTGAAACGCAAACAGGAAAACATGGAAAACACGGATGACGTGCGGAAATAGATTTATGTGACATCTATATATGAATGGAATTTTCACATTGTATATATTTTATTATGAAATCTGTTCATTGTTTTGGTTGGTATTAATAATGGAGGTTATACTATCTATAATACATGATATGGGGAATGTAATGGAGGAGGAATATGCACCGGTGGGACGCAGAGGCGCGACTTCCGGTTATGTCCTTTCTGTTTGGAGAGAAGTTGAGGAAAAATATATGACCGGTGGAACGCATAGACGTTATTTCCGGCTTTACTATCTTTAATGGGGAACCCAATCGAGAAGGAATATGAACCGGTGAAACGCAAAGGCGTCATTTCCGGTTACGTCCTTCATGTTTTGGAAAAGAGCAGTGGTGTGACGTGTGACCGGTGGAACGCATATGCGTCACTTCCGGTCACACGTCTTTTGGTCTGGAAGACTAAAAAACATCCAAACTAAGTGCAGGAAAGACCCCCTGTTAAGAGGGTTGGACCCTCTGCACTATAGTTCCGTGGATATTGTATTGTAGTTAAATAAATAAGTTATAATGATAGACCGGTGGAACGCAAAAACGTCACTTCCTGGTGACGAATATCATGGAGGGAAGTGAAATGATTTCCAATTACACAGATGTTTAGAATTAAAAGTAAGGTGTTTGTAATCACCCCAATTAAGAGGGTATAAAAGGGTGTTTATTCACTCCAGAGTTTTATGCTTCTGAGGAAGGTCCTATGACCGAAAACGCGTTTAAGCAAAACAACATCTGATATTCCCTGGCTGTCACTGTCTGACCATCGACCCCTTCCTGGAATGTAGAGGGATTTTTGATCAGCGCTGTGGGAGGATATCGTTTGAATGTACCATATGATTGGTGATATATGCCTTTTTGAATTTTATAAATTGTGAGTGTAATACTTGTTATTAAATCTTTTTATTTTATCAAACAATATTGCACCATATTGGCTTTTTTAAAGTTTTTTGTATCATATTGGGAATTCCTTTATGGATGACATATACAGACTAACGTCACCCAGAATCCTGCTGATGACTTCTGGACATACCCCTTAAAGTGGATGATATGCCTTTCTAAAAGTTTCTACATGTGAGTGGGACCAGTAAGAATATACATTTGGAATCTTGCTGCTACATATTACACTATTGTATATTTTTTGTTTTTTGTTTTAGAATCCAATGCTTATGTAAGTGAACTTCACCTGGAGCTTGTGGTAAAATATAGACTACCTCTATTTTTGTGTTTACAGTTAGGGTAGCGCCACGAGTTCTCAATTATTGGATGGGTGGACTACAGGTTCCACAATGCTTCTATATGATTAAAGACTGACTGAATCCTTTTTGTGTGCCTAATGGTCATATATGCTTCCTTGACACAATACCTATATTTTTCCCCTTCACCCCGCTAACCTTATCCCCTCTCTTCACCCTGCTTGCGCCTTCACCTAGTCGCTGCCGCCTATCCCTCACACCCCATTCAAACGGCGGACGAGACTGACTGCTTAGCTAGGTGGGTGGACTACAGGTTCCACAATGCTTTTATATGTTAAAAGACTGACAGAATTATATTTAGAGAATATTATGCATTGAAACTGACACAACTTTTCCACATCTCCATAGCAATAAATGCACCTAGCTACTTGTTCAATCCCAAAGTGAATGTTATGTTCTTAGCAGTATTAACATTAGATTTTAATTAGTATTGTAATGATTATAATTTGGCAGCAGACAATATTTATTTGTCTACATTTTATAGTACCATAACCTCACCATCAGAAATTAACTGTGATTTTTGAAATATTTATATGTCTACATTGCTACAGTTATTCCAAGATGCTATAATAAGTCTCCATCAAGGATTGTCCATACTGAAGATTTATAATACTCCTGGCAATTATTTATAATCATGTAAGTCAAAAAAATTAAGATTTATATAAAACTGAAAATACCTAACATCATGAATAAAAGTGTTATTTTTCTGATCAATATAAAAGTTCTGATATTTTATCCTTCCGCTAATTATGTAATGGCAAATAGTCATCTTTTGATGACATTATTATATTGTGGAAATTCTAATATGAATTCATACAATGATTGCTTGCCATGTCCAACTTCTCCATTATCTCACTTCTCCACCATTTCCATTTTGTTCATACTATATACTTTAGTATTATAATACAATTATCAATTGGAATTAGATATGTTAGGTATGTTTCCTACATCTACATATGTTGTGATATGCTTAATTTAAAAATAAAATATATATATATATCTAATATAATGTTCAGCATTAATTTAAATGACGGAATTCTATAATCTCTATTTAACCATGCAGACAGTATACCTCATTGTTGTCCAAGCCGCAATTGGACCCCACAGTTACCATGTGAATATTTTTATTTTCTTCTTACATAAACTTAAGTCCTCATTGTGCAACATTATATTTATTACTTGCTGGTGTCTGAGTATGCCATTGGAAAAATAATTGGTCCACAACTGTAGTATTAAAAAACGATTAATTTACCAACAGATTCAAATTTACCTGCAAAGCTCTATGTTTCACGGTTGTATTTATCACTCAATTATAGATTTAAATCAATAGTTAACAGCGTAAATTTTGTTGATGTAACCTTATTTGTGCTCTTGAAGACAGGATTTATTTTGCCAATTTATACATCAAAATTTTATAAGATTCATTTTAATGTATATAGCTTTAGTAATATTCTTTGTCCCTTGTATATTACTTATAATACTAATATTTATGGATAATAGAAATATAATGATGCAGTCATCACAGTGATATGAAAACATATATTTCAATAATTATTACTTTTTGTAATTTAGTCCAAAAATATAATCTTTACATTCCATGAAAAAAATTTTTGCGTAATTAATGATCTAAAATTTTTATATATCCACAGTTTGAAAAAAAAAAGAAAAAATCAAGGAAGTTCAACAAGGAAACTTCAAAGATGTCTTTCTCCAGAGGAATGATTCCTTAAAAATATAATCAAGCTTACATATTATTTTTATGTATACATTTTTATAAAATATCAAAGCACCAACAACTGTTAAGATATCATGTTACATGTGATCTTTATTGCGTGGACTTCAATAAAAATTTACCAAAATTTAAAACGTATTATCCGCACAGTACTTTATAAATAATAAACGAAAGATAATAGCAATGTTTATCATTAATGATTTATAATGCAACATATTCCGCTTGAGCCCGTTCACTTTGTTCTGTGCAGAGGTCCATCCGAAAGTGTCAATCATGTTATTCTGTATGGAAATTAAAAATAAAAACAACAAAAAAATTTAATGAATTAAAATGATTTCATTAAATATTTTTAATATTTTGAAAATATGTTTAAAACTAATGCAATATCACATTAAATACTGAAAAGATAGAGTGTTTCCCAACTGCGCTTCTAATTAATGCTCTGATAACCTGATCGGGTTACACCTTTACCCGCAATTAAAGCAACCTAAACAAATGAACAATTCAGGTTATCTGCGCTAGAATATACCATATATAGTGTATTATTACCACTTCTATGTGGCAGATATATATGCTGCCTCTATTGGTGATAATTGAAAGTTATAGGTGAAAAACATAAACCCTTTCTTTATATTTTAATCCTCAATTTATAGAGACACTATTCAGTGCAATATCACACTCCCGTTGTGACACAGTAACAATTATATAACCACACAGGTGTTACAATGTTTCCCCTTTCTGTCTAAGTCTGGCTGTTGACGCAGAAAATTTTTTCCCTTTCAACTTGGCTGATGGGCCGACACTTACTTTAGTGTTCTCACCCGCAGTCATCAAAAGGTATCTTTATCGTGCATCCAAATATGTCTGCAATCTGTGCTAAATGATAAATAGGACTTACATTAATGTTCAGTCTCACGTGCTCCAAAAGGTATCTTTATGGTATATTCTAGCGCAGATAACCTGAATTGTTCATTTGTTCAGGTTTCTTTCATTGCGGGTAAAGGTGTAACCCGATCAGGTTATCAGCAGCATTAATTAGAAGCGCATTTGGGAAACACTCTATCTTTTCAGACTTGTAAACCAAAATACACCCAGTTTTCAAACAGCTGCTTCTTATTCAGTAGGAGGGGTAGTAACAGCCTCATTCATGGTAAACACCCAGTGGTCTCCAGTATGTTTAAACACAGAACTGAGAGACAAGGGTGGCTTGACAATATTTTTAGTGCAGACTATGATCAGACCACTCTGAGAGATAATATAGAAAGCGCAATGCGCAAAATGGAAAAATTACTCATCAGAGAAG